>NW_005842633.1:37095-37917 GCF_000455745.1 Alligator sinensis | reverse complement strand
GCCGCCCTCGCCGGTGGCTACGTGTTCTGTAGCAGCAAGCACCGAGTGAGGGAGACAATCCACACTACCCATCACATTAGAACCTGGACTGAGCTACAGGAACTGTGCAAAGAGTCGAGGATCAAGCCCAATGAGACCTTGGCTGTATGGTTAGGATGTCTGGTCATAGAGTTTGGATCCGACCTGCTTGATCTAGAAGCGGCTAGTTTCTTCACTCGACAAGCCTCGTGGAGTGGAGGACACGCCACCGATATAGATTGGCTAACGTATAATACTCACTGGGCTGTTCCACTCCCAGCACTCGTCACGGGTCAAATGGATCACAAGCCCCACGTCTGGCATGAGGGTCGTCCAGCGAGGATCAGTGCAGAGCAGATCCTACTGGCGGTGATAGGAAGCTCATACAGTTCCTGGAACCCCAGGGAGCATGCACTGGGACTGACACCGACCCAGCAGCGGAGACCATGGCCGCATCGCCACCTACGAAACCCTGGAACTGTTCCAGTGACTTTTGACAGCACAGAGGCTTGCGCTGAGGTGTATGGAGGGAGGAACGACGTGTGTTGGTCCACTGTCCTTCGATCCCTCCTCAACCCGTTAGCCGGCCAACCGGCCTGCAGCCTTCTGTGACAGCTTCCGCGAGTCCAAGCGCTCATGAAGTCAGACGCAGGGACTTCGAATGACCCAGAGCGAGTGTGGCAACTGCCGCAGAGGATGAGAGAGGAGAGGATTATGTTTGGTTTCCTGTTGCACCACTCCAGACTCACGAAGCGACAGCTGCAGATCCTGGGAGACGAGGGTCAATGGCAGTTGGCCCATGAG
>NW_005842633.1:1792-36565 GCF_000455745.1 Alligator sinensis | reverse complement strand
AGAGTTCCCGCCGAGGATATGCAGATTTGCATAACACGATTGGCCGATGTTAAATTATTCCCACGTGGTGGCTGGCAATTGGCTCGCTAGCCCTATAAAAGGTTAGGGGCGTTTCCGCCCTAGTTGGAGAACTCCGCGATTCCCCCTGGAGTGGAACTCCGGCAGCTTGATAACCTGCCAACGACTACCCGTTGACGAAGCCTTGCGACGTATCCTCCGTGTTGCATGCCCGAGTTAGACCCGAGCTACCCGATCTAGAAGAGCTCCTCGATTAGCGACTAGAGATTAGAATTGTTGCAACTACGATAGAAGTGTGAAGTCACTTCTTGCCTGCGCTATATACGACTCTACAGTGTAAGTAAAGCTATCTCTGTTTTTCCAACTGATACGTGTCCCGTCTGTGCCTAATTCCGCTCCAGTGATAGAGAGTACCCATCTGCCCATCACGGGATCGCAGCCGCAACCCCAGCTAGCGTTCCCGAGGATTCCCGATCCTCAATTCCCCCTCGGCCCCCACAGGAACAAAGGTATAGGGGCTGGGTCCAAATCCAGTGGCGACAGCCATTTTTTATGCAAGACACTATTGTGCAGTTGTTACTGCACATTTATTTAGTACTTGTATAAACAAGTACTAAATAAATGCTCAGTAACCCAAGTTACTGCACAGTAGCACCAGGAAACGCTTTTTTGTGATGCTACTGCGCACTAGACTAATACTACTGCGCAGTAGTACCATGTCACAGTTTTTGCCAGTGACGCTACTTGTGCAGTAGTATCAGGCTACTGCACAGTCAAAGTCTCATGTAGATGCAGCCAATTTATGCTACCCTGTTCATTTGATTCAATTTTTCATATATAGATTTTTGATCATGGACTAATGTCCATGAGCCAAAGGTGGAGTAAAAATGAGAAAAAGAGTAATAAATTACTAACTTAAACTTAAACTTAAGTGTTTAAAACATAGGTCATGAAAATTAAAAGATCCCTTCATGACTTCTCATTGAGATGCTGGTTCTGCTCCTGAATCTGCCTATCCACTTTTTAAAAACCTCTGGAGAAAACCTAAAGTTTACATCTGAGAAGATTATAGTTTACCTTTTTCACCCATTAATGAAACAGGCACAGACATTACACATAAACATAAATTATTGGAAATTGATCTAAACCCACAACTGTACAGATGAACAGCATAAAGAGGCCATGTAGAAATGGTAGAAACCCAGTCTAAGATAGACTTGGATTGATATGAACTCTGATCTAATTGATTTAGGTTAGACAAGTGAATCAAACTTCTATACTAGATCCTCTATCAATTCAAGTTAGATCACTGTTCTGGCATCCTACGCTCCTTTTCACCCTGTACAAATCCCCCTTCACAGGAAGATGCACTAGCACTCAGCCCACTCTTTGCTGCTCTGGACAATCACCCAGCAGGCCCCACCACCGAGCTCTCCCAGACCTGAGCTAGCTTAGATCCTCTCCCTAGTGAGGAGCATGTAAACTAGGTTCACCAGAGAATGGAGACCAAGACCCTGAGGTAAGTGGAGAAGCAGGAGATCTGAAGGAAGTACAGGGAGGAGGGGGCAACAGGGGAGACCTCCTCATTCTGACTGAGGAAATAGGGAAATTGGATAGTTACCTCAGGTGTCTGTACACAAACTCATGGAGTCTGGGAAACAAGCAGGAAAAATTGGAAATCCTCATACAGTCAAGGAAATGTGATGTAATTGGAATAACAGAGACTTGGTAGGATAGCTCGCATGACTGGGGCACTGTCATGGATGGGTATAAACTGTTCAAGAAGCACAGGCAGTGGGGAAGAGGAGGAGGAGTTGTGCTGTATGTAAAAGAGCTGTATGATTTCTCAGAGCTCTAGTATGAAACTGCAGATAGGCATGTTGAAAGTCTCTGAGTTAAGGTTAAAGGGGATAACAACAAGGGAGATGTCATGGTGGGTGTCTGCTATAGAGTATCAGACCAGGATGATGAAGTAGATGAGGCTTTCTTCAGATGACTAGCAGAAGTTTCCAGATCCCAGGTCCTTGTTCTCATGGGGGACTTCAATCACCCTGACATCTCCTGGGAAGGCAATGCAGCAGTGCACAGGACCCAGGAAGTGTTTGGAGAGCATTGGAGAGGCCAACTAGGGGCCATGCTCTTCTTGACTTGCTGCTTACAAACAGGGAAGAAGTGGTAGGGGATGTAGTAGTGAAAGGAAACTTGGGCAGCAGTGATGACCACATGGTGATTATGTTCAGTGTCCTGACAAAAGGACGAAAAGAGAGCAGCAGAGTATGGACCCTGGACTTTGAATCCCTCAGGAAACTGATGAGCAGGATCCCTTGGGAGGACAATCTGATGAGAAAAAGAGTCCAGGACAGGTGGTTATATTTTAAAGAAACATTACTGAGAATGCAAGAAAAAACCATCCTGATGTGCAGGAAGAATAGTAACTATGGCATGTGCCCAGGTTGGCTTAACAGAACACTTTGGTGCGCTTAAACACAAAAAGAAAGATTACAAGAAGGGGAATCTTGAAGAGATTATTAGGGAAGAATATAAGAATATTGCTCAGGCATGCAGGGATAAAATCAGGAAAGCCAAAGCACAATTGGAGTTACAGCTTAGCAAGGGACATGAAGGGTAACAAGTAGTGTTTCTACAAGTATGTTAAAGAGGAAGGTCAGGGAAAGTGTGGGTCCCATACTGAATGGGGGAGGCAACCTAGTGACAAATAAGGAACAGAAGGCTGAAGTACTCAATGCTTTATTTACCTTGGTCTTCACAGCCAAAGTCAGCTCCCAGACTAACTGGGCAGCACAGTCTGGGAAAAAGATAAGCAGCACCTTGGTGGTGAAAAAAAAGGTTAGGGACTATTTAAAAAATCTGGTTGTGTACAAGTCCTTAGGGCTGGATACAATGCCTTCAAGGCTGATGAACTGATATGACTGCAGAGCCACTACCCATTATTTTTGAAAACTCATTATGATTGTGGTAGGCCCTAGATGACTGGAAAAGGGGAAATATAGTACTCATCTTTAAGAAAGGGAAGAAGGAAGATCAAGGGAAGCACAGACCAGTTAGCCTCACCTCAGTCCCCAGAAAAATCAAGGATCAGGTCCTCAAGAAATCCATTTCTAAGCACTTGGAAGAGAAAAAAGTGATCTGGAACAGTCAGCATGGATTTACCAAGGTAAAGTCATGCCTAACAGACCTGATTGCCTTCTATGATGATATGACTGGCTCTGTGGATGCAAGGCAAGCAGTGGACATGATATATCTTGACTTTAGCAAGGCTTTGATATGCGCCCCCCCCGCCCACACACATCCTTGCAAGCAAGCTAAGGAATAATGGGCTGGGTGAATTGACTGTAAGATGGATAGAAAGCTGGCTGGATCATTGAGCTTGATAGCCAGTGATCAATGGCTTGAGGTCTAGTTCACTGCCGGTATCAAATGGGAGTACCCTAGGGGTTGGTCCTGGGGACAGTTTTGTTCAATATCTTCATTAACTATCTGGAAGATGGGATAGAGTGCACCCTCAGCCAGGTCCACAAATGACAGCAGGCTGGGGGGAGTAGTAGATACATTGGAGGGTCGGGTTAGGATTCAGAGAGACCTTAACAAATTGGAGGATTGGACCAAAAGAAATCTCATTGAGATTCAATAAGGACAAGTGCAAAGTCCTGCACTTAGGATGGAACACTCCCACATACTGGTACAGGCTGGGGGCTTACTGGGTAAGCAGCAGTTCTGCCGAAAAGGACCTGAGGAATACAGTGGATAATATACTGGATATGAGTCAACAGTATGCCCTTGTTGCCAAAAAGGCTAACAACATATTGGGCTGAATTGGTAGAAGTGTTGCCAGCAGATCATTGGAAGTAATTATTTCACTCTCTTCTGCATTGGTGAGGCCACATCTGGAGTACTGTTTCCAGTTTTGGACCCCCTACTAAAGAAAGGATGTTGACAAGCTGGACAAAATACAAAAGAAGGCAACAAAAATGGTTCGGGGGCTGGGGCACATGACTTCTGAGGAGAGGCTGAGGAAACTGGGCTTATTTAGTCTGCAGCAGAGAAGACTGAGGGGGTATTTGATTTCTGTCTTTACCTAGCTGAAGGTGGTTCCAAAGAGGATGGAGCTAGACTGTTCTCAGTAGAGGCAAATAACAGAACAAGAAGCAATGGTCTCAAGTTGCAGCAAGGGGCATTTAGATAGGTTGGATATTAGGAAATACTCTCACTAGGAGGGTGGTAAAACACTAGAATGGGTACCTAGGGAGGTGGAGGAATCCCCATCTTTGCAGGTTTTTTAAGGCTAGGCTCAACAAAGCATTGGCTGGAATGATCTAGTTGGGGATGGTCCTTATCTGAGCAGGGGTTGGACTAGGTGACCTCCTGAGGTCCCTTCCAACCATAATTTTCTAGGGTTCTATGAATTAGCACCCAGGAATTACAGCACCAGAATGAGACCCAACGGACATAAGACTAGAAGCCTACTTAATCTGTCACCAGCTCAATGCATGGCACTAGATAAACCATTTACAACCACATTTTCAAAATGGGTCTCTTTTTGGGTACCCAATTTGAGATTATTTGTGTTTGGGCACCTGCTCCTCATATTGATTTCAGATGGAGTGCTGAGTATTCAGCAACTTTTAAAAATCAAACACTCACAACTATCTCAAGTTTAACATTCAGAAACTAAAGTAACCAAAATCAGAAAGCACTTTCACTTTCTGCAAATAGTTTAGTCCATTAGTTGAGTGTCAGGGATATTCTGTGACATTGCAAATGTCAAGCTAATATTATTGAGTTAGTGAAAACTGAATTTTAAATTTGCAAGTATTCACCCTGGGATACTGATTTTTAAAGTTACACTAATCCTGGTGGGAAAGAAAATACTAAATTTTGTGGCTCAAGGAGAATTACAGCTGGTGATGATGTTTGGTACCTATTACTTGACATATGATATTAATATATATTTATCTCTTGACTCATTAGGAAGGTCACATAAGGATTGTGGAGGACACTAGCATGCCTATGAGACCTAGTACACTGAAGGGGGAATTATGTCTTTACTTTTACTTCTGTAAGCATTATATCAGTCCCTTGGAAAGAAAGAGGCAAAGCTTAATGTATTTTTTTTGTAAAGAAAGTGAATTCAAGTAATGTAAGTAACCAAATATGTAGCTGTCCTCATGTATCTATAATTCAAACATTAACAATATATGGGATAGAAAGGTTTATCATATATACATGGAAGCACAGAAGTCTCTATCAGATGTTCTGACCCATCACATTTTATAAAGTTACAAAATACTGATATTCTCTTTACATAAGGTATATATATATTTGTTCCATTAAGCATATGCAATGAGTTCTATCTGTGGAAATATTACTAATTTTCTTTGGTGATAAATTGTTGATAAAAATATATTATTTGTCACCAAGTCAGAAAAACAGTCTAAACAGTTATACACAGCAACTGAAAGTTTACCATAAAATCTAGCATCATATGATCTAAATTGCCATGCTAACTGATCTGACCTTTGAAACCATCTGCTGTCACCATAACTGAGGGGGCATGGGTAACAGTCCAGTCACAATTTCAAGGCCATAGCAGAAGTGCTGTAATGAAATCCGTACATGTTGCTGAGTACCTTGTCACAAGGGCACAAAAAGGAAAGACAATAGCAAAAGGTAATTCGCAACAAGAAAACAATGGAATATTTTACCTTATCAAAAACTGAGAAAACTACACTATTATTTTTCTACCCAAAATAGCATGTTGGCACATCTTCAGTCAAATCAGTGTATAAAAGTTCCTGTGCTCATTAATAACATTTCAAAGCTCAAACTGCTTTATTCTCCTTTAAAATGTGATGTGACTGTGTAAATACTGATAACAGCTTAGACAAGACAAACAAACATCTTTGCCATACTCATCCAGTTCATTTGTGCAATGTATCTAAAGGGCAAGCTTTGCAAAAATATGTAAAATGATAGTCTTCTATGGTAGAAATGATTAAATGCCATTCCATCAATTATTGGTTTTGTTTTTAGAGAAAGACACCAAACCTCTGCTTCAGAAACCTTGCTACTGGATTAACATGGATAAAGGAAAACAAAAACACACACACATACACTAGGGGTTAAAATTACAGAATATTGTGAAGTCCTTTTAATTACTGATGAATATTACTTTCAGATTGCAACACTCAGTTCCCAGTGGTATTAAAGAGGCATGTGGCTGGCACTGAGAGACCAAGGCATGTATCAGAATGTACCTAGAAACTCAGATGAATGCAGAAAATATTCCTCTGATGTGTAAATGACATAGTAAGAGAAAAGCATTAAATGTCTGCCCCTACTGCTTAGATAACCTCAGGGATATAAGTCACAGCAGAAGTTCTGCAGGTTCATCAAAGTTCTTTCTTCTCTGCCAAGAGTAGATTGTAACACAGGCAAAAAGGTTGGTAGCTGAGATAGCAATATTCACAAAGTGTTTTTTTTTAACCCATAAATTATACAATGTGACCCTCAGGGTAGCTGGCAGCCTCTTTTATTAGATAGAAATCTAATCTCAAAGAACAAATATAAAAAAAGAAAGTGTATATTGAGAGAGGCTAGTGGAGGCCTCTGGGCATATATGCAGCATGCAAAATATTCAAAGTATATAAGAGATGACTGATCTTATTAAAATCAACTGCTGAAGAAAAAGAACTTTATTCAAGAAACCCATGCATTGTATCCAGATGAAAGGAAATCTTATTCACATATTAGTTTGATTTTCCAAAAAGGCAAATGATTAAACCTGAAAGAATAAGCAACTTCTACTGAAAATTTTCTACATGGAAATATACACTGTATATCCATAAACCCAAAACATATCTGGCCACTGTCAATTAAAAAAAACAACAAACAGTACCCAGGTCAGTAAAGAAACTCATTATTAGCTTGTCTCTGTTAATATTTTGTTATTGTAATGTTATTACTTTTAAAAAATATTTCGTAAGGACATATTAGCATTGAAAAAAAAAGATTTTAAAAGTATTTCCATCCTTTTAAAATTACTTTCTTAATAAGTGGCCATTGTATTTCTCTACTGGCTAAGGTAGGCAAAGCAATCTGATTTCATATTCAGCAGATTACTTTTTTGTACATGCAATTCAAATATTAAATTCTACATATAATCTATGATGAAAACTTTAATAGATGGGACTTCTTGACATACAAGGAATACAGAAACAAGCAAAATGCCTTACTCTGTGACGGTCTGCACTAAATAATAACTTTGGCTATCTAAAAATCCCTCTGAAATCTAAGATTTAACATTTCTTTTTCACTATAGGAGTAAGGAGGAGGGAAGGAATAAAACCCTACCATAACATCTTAAGTATTCCCTCAATAGGAGCATGTTGGAAGTCAGCGGACCTCTGCAGCAGGGGTCCACAATCTTTCAGGAGGGGCAGGCCAAATTAACGCAGCTCAGTCCAAAGGTGGGCTACTATTTGTAACCCAAATGCTGCCACCTAATCCCCACTGACACACAATTACTGCTGGCATGGTTCTGACCTAGCTTCTACTCCCCCCGTCACCAAACTGCCACTTGTGCTCCAGCTGTGTGGGCTGGATGAAATCAGTCATAAATTGCCCAAAACTGCCCTTCAGTTGAACTTCCCAATGTCCTGATTAATACCTTTATAAAATATATATGCTCTCAGACTTAAGGCAAGCGAAGATATTTATAAATTTAGAACTCCTGCAAATGATGTTGTGCTTCGTTACTCACATAATTGCTAAAGCATACTCATTATTATAATATGAACAGTCCGTTCCTATTCACTTCTTTAATAAGTACTAGAGTATATTAACAGTACTGTATATACCCCAAAATGATATGCTTTCCAAATGGATATGAGATCACCTCTTTTCAGCAAATACTATACAGTTTTTCCCTGAGACATAGTTCACTGTGCATGACAGAAAGGATAGTATTTGATCCATCTTCAGCTACTAAGAGTACATGCAAGCATTCAAACAAATCAGTGGAAGTTTAGCAGTTTAGTCTGAGTGGTTGGAAACCCTATTGGTAGAGAATGTTTCAAGCATTACCCTGACTGCTCTACAGACACCTTACACTGCTGACAGCATCCAGGTGCACACATTTCAGCTTGCTTTGCAGGTCACCCCAGCCAGAGACAGATGACCGCACCCAAAGGCATGGGTCAGGACTGAGTGACTGGCAGTCCCAAGGGACCTTGCCTCCTGCTTACAACTCCCATTCTCTCCCTCCCAGCTGTCTTTTCAGGCCTGTAAATTTCTCCTCCAGCAGCCCACAACAGATCCTTATCCCACTGAAATCAACTGACAGACACAGCTACAGTGCAGGTGAGGTGAGCCTGGACAGGGTTGGGTACTAGTAGGTTAAGTGCTGGTGGGACTGGGGATTGAACACTGGCAGATTCATTTTGGGTGCTGCTGTGGGAGGGGACAGTAGGCTCTCTTTCCAGTGGGTACCTGTAAATGTTGTCTGCAGAAGGGGTGGGAACACGATCTCCCAGACCTGACCCCCCTCGTACCAAAACAGCATTGACCAGTCCCTGTTGGGAATGCAAGCCACCAACATGGACCAGCCTTTCAAGGGGTCTTGGGTCTGCGGAGGCAGGAATTTGCTTTCTGCTCAGTCATACTCTCCCTTCTGCCCCCCAGGGGTGTGACCTTCTCACCCCCCAGTGTGCAAACCTGTGCAAACAGCCTGCATAGTGCAAGCTACCTAGCCAGGTTGCAGTCACAGATGGGTCAAGAAGTGGGATCTAGGGACATTGAGCAGAGAACAAGGAAGGGGGGCAGAGTGGGTCCCCATGAGTTGGGGCTACCTTCCTGGGGCAGGGGAAGTAACTCCCCCAAAATTTCATTCCCTCACTTCTCTCACCTCCCAGATATCCCAGAAACCATGTTCAGTACCTGCAACACCCAAATCCCAATTTATTAAAAGAAGAGATATTCTTTAGTTTACTTCCTCTTTTTTTAATTATTTCTTTTTTACTTCTTATTGTATCCTTCAGTGGATGGCTTACCTCAATTTACCATCCTTCCCCCACCCCCATTTCCTTTCTACCTCTCATTTCATTAACCACCCTATTCTATTAGCTCCCCACCTCCGAGCTTCATGTTTCTGACCTGCCCCAACCCATCTCTCACAGACCCCCACCTAGAGCAGGGATAGAAGTCTGTCTGGGTCACCAGCCCTATAATGGTCTCACACATCTGTAATTCCTTGTCAAGCCCCTGCTCGTCGGCTCTTTAGTGGCATGTCACAGCTGTGTAGGTGGCAGACAGAAAGTTTTTTGCCTTAAGATGTGACTGCTCCAAACTTGAGCTAGCACTAACACTAAACAACATTTGAGCAGCTCAAGCGCAATGTATAACAAAGGCCTAGTTTTCTGATTCCTAGCTTCTGACCCTGGCTTTGCATTTTGGCTCCAAACTTGTGACTTCTGACTTTTACCCCTGAAATCCCCCACTCCATGTCCAGCTCTACCCACTAAGATTGCCAAACTGGTGGACTGTGTTAATATGACTGAATCATAGAGCTAAGGGGCCAATGTAGGGTCTGATGCCTTTGGGGGGGGGGGGGGGGGGGGGGGGGGGGGGGGGGGGGAGAATGGTCAGGGGTCAGAAATGAGGGGGAAGCCTGAGAGGTTCAAAACCTCAGACCCTACATTGGTCCCCAAATGCCCTGATTTACTGCCTCAGGTCTGGGATTGATTGATTGGTTTATCTTCTCCTCAACTGGAGCAGTAGAGTCCAGCTGAGGCACAAACTGTCTCCTTAGAGAGAAAGGAGAAGGAGAAGCAAAGCACACTGGGATACCAAAGGGTAGCATGGCATGCTCCCTATTGATGGGGCAAGTGTACAAGCATTCATTTTTTCAAATAGAAACTCTATCAGAGGTGTCTTCTACCTCACTGGACAAGGTGGATGTTTCTATTGGACCTGCATTTTCAGTTACTGGTAGAAGGTGAACACTTGTACACTCAGAGTTTCTTATGGTGGAACTGCTATTCCACCAGTAGAAATGTAAGGGGTAGTATAATTTCTTGCCTGTTCAGCTCTGACTTGCCACCAGTGAGCAGGGGCGTGACTAGGAGGGCTGGCAGGCAGAGGCATGATTTAGAACCAGGGCATCTGAGTTCCAGCTCTGATCGGGGCAGGGCAGGGAGGAGGAAGAGGAGGCTGGCAGTAGTGCATTCTGGGAGGCTGAAAGACTGAAAATTGCTCATTTTATTCTTGTGGAGTAGACTGAAGTTACCCTAACAGAAGTTAGGTAGCACAGTTAACCCTTGCCTGAAATGTAACTTTGAGACTCTCAGAGGATTTAGCATTAGTTAATGAGCTTTGAACATGCAGACACTTATGTTTTAAGTGCCCTTAACATGGCCTAAGTACAGTGCAGTGAACCTATGTCTCCGGAGACAAGTAAGCCAAAGAAAACCTAGTACAAATTGGTGGTTCTAAAGCCTGCCTTAGCTATCCATGGAGTAATAGATCAGCTTAAGAAACACTGCAGTTGGATCACGCTATCAGTCCTTCAATGAGCCACCACAGCAGCTACAATCACCAGGCATGCTTCTACTAAAAAGATCTTTCACACAAACCAAAGAAAACCAGAATAAGATTTGTTTTTGTTTTCCTTCCAAAAAGAAGACAAATGTACCAGTATATCATTCCAAAATAAATCAGGATAAACTTAACCCTTACCATTTGCAGTTCATACTCTAGTTAAATGATTTGTGAAGTAACTGGAAGAGGATTAAACGCCAGCAAAGCACTCAGACAGAGACTAATGACATAACTCAACAGAAGGATAAAAAAGCTAACTGTCTTCTGGACAAATCTGTCTGATTTGTTGTTTTTACTAGCAGTTAGACATCTAGACAGTAGGATGACAGGTGCTTTAGGAATAGAAAGAAAAAAGGAAGAGAAGAGGGTTGGAGAGGGAGGAACTTATTTCTTTCATGATTCATGACATTATGTCTAGAGTGTCATAGGCAAAGGAATCTGTGACAGTATTACCCTGTAAATCCTGCTTCTGTGATGGCATCTCAGCCTAAAATGAGTTATTATATGATAAAACAGCTGCCTATTATTCTATTGTAATGTCATACTAAGAGGCATGTGCATAAAGTATAGAATATCTTTCTCATAAGGGCATTATGATAGGAATAATCAAAGTGTTATTATATTGTAATTTTTGAC
The DNA here is from genome assembly GCF_000455745.1 of Alligator sinensis. Taxonomy (NCBI): domain Eukaryota; kingdom Metazoa; phylum Chordata; order Crocodylia; family Alligatoridae; genus Alligator; species Alligator sinensis. Next base: position 25,297 of record NW_005842633.1, on the reverse strand, counting down.
TCCACACTTTCAAATCATAGTAAAAAAATCTGGTGAGGTCTTCATGAATTTAGTTGTATGTCAAGAAGGTGAGAAGCTTTTTTTAGTCTCTCCTATACTTTTTCAGTAAGAGGCATTTTTTTCTCATTTTTCCAGTTGATGCACAACAATATTTGACATTTTCTGTCAGGTCTCATCAACATGTTGACAGACCTCATACAATCTATCATAAGATAAAAGTCATTTTAACAGTGCCAATACTTTCATACTCTCTCTCCTCTTAATTTTAAATCACAATTCCACCTGAAAATAATTATGGTGTTATGACTTTCAGGTTATATTCTCATATAATAGGGATATTTCCAGAAAAGAAACAACATTTTGGTATATGAAAAGCTTCAAAGGTTTGGATCACTGTGAAAGAAAGTTTAATAAAACTTAAGCAAATCTACTAAGGTTGAATTGGAAATCATCTCAGGCTTCCTCCCTCAGGCACTACAGCCCCATTCTCAGAAAATACGAACTATTATGGATGAAATATAACTCTGTAATGCACTCCCATTTGTTTACCATGTATCCCTAATTCCAAGATGACTTTGAATTTAAGATACCACCCAGTAATTAGATTCTATACATGGAAAATTATGGGTTTTTTTATAATTTTCCTTGTATAGAACCTATAATTATGGCAAGATTGTCTTAAATTTGTCTGCCCTTCCCCCACAACAGCTGTCAGGGAAAATCCATGGCAAGGGTTGATGAGCCAAACCTTGCCCCTCTGCTACCTGGGCCTATCCCTCTGCTACCTGTCTTCTCTGCATCTTGCCCCCTTGTCTCCTACTCTCTGTCCTCCAGCCCCTTACCCCCATAATTGTGCCTGCCTCCCTGCCACCTATTCTCCCAGTATCTGGTCTCACACTTTGGAGTGGCCCTGGAGTGCCCCTGGATGCAGATCCAGGGGAGACAGCAGTGACAGTGGCCATAGCCATGTCCCCAGCCCCAGCCCCGACCAGCAAGGCAAAAAACTGCAGAGGTTCCAGCTCAGCTGAGGCTGGAACCCAGACAGGAGCCAGAACCTAATGGTGAGCTTGGGGCACAGGGACAGGGGTACATGATGCAGGCTGTCCCCTATGCTTCCCCTATCCTCATCACATGTCCCACATCTGCTCCCCCAGCCATGAGTCCTTTTTTCCCTGCTCCATAAGCCTTTCTGGCCTGGGGCAAGTCATGACCTTGAGGCCAAAGCTGGAGCTGAGCCACCACCTACCCCATGCCAGTACTCAAATCTAAGACAAGCTTTCCCACCTCCACCCCCTCGCCAACCCCATCTTGTTTTGGGTGGGTGGGGGGGAACTTGTCTTGGATTCAAGTAAATATGGTACCACTGTAGGGAATCTTTCCTGGCTAGACTCTAAAAAAGGAAATCATTACATTCTGTAACTATTTCATATACTCTTCCATTCATACCAGTTAAAGATTATCTATCCCCATTTTAGCAGAAACAACAAGATAGCATGCTTTGTAGGACACATACAGAATGAATCAGCCAAAAACATAGTCAGAGATGAGTATACATATAGGATTCAGTTGCAGGAATCTCTAACACTTGACAGTATTTGAACAAAGAATGAATAATGCAGAGACTGGAGTCTAATGTGGAAGATTTGGACTATGTCAAGTCTTTTGACTACTCTACCCAACTGTCAAGCTAACCCAGGCATCCAACAAGCAACCAAAAATCCCCAGCTACCAGATACTATACATTGCTACTTCTGACTGCACGGCACAACCTTTAGTAAAGCCCAGATTCACAGAAAGACTTTTGGGCATGTTAAGGTATGCAAGACCAAGAATTTGGTCCACAAAAACTCACCAGTCTTTGCTCTAAGAGCTGTTTATATAGTTTGTACTTGAAACAGACAGTTAATTAGATATATAATTTTTAATGAATTTACATGAGACAAAAACAATTTTATTCAATGAGCATTACATGTAAAATATACAAGAGTCCTTAAAGCAGAGATTGAAACTTAGAACTACTAAGTAGTTTATCGATGTAGCAGCTGTTGTCTCTTTTCTGCTTGGCAAGAAATGTACAATTGTTTCTTTCATGTATATTGCTACAATTATCCTGTCCTTTGTTATATTTATATGATCTGGCTTCTAGTCACAGGACTTTGAGGCTTATAATCAGAATCCCTAAAAATCTTTTTAATAAAAGAAGACTTATTCCCTATAATACTCCCAACGTGTATAAATGAGACCTTGTCTCTGAAAATGGGTTTGGGGGGTGGGGGTGGGGAGGGGAACAGAGGAGTCCCATAATAAAGACATCCTAAGCACTACAGTACCACAGGATAATTAGAAGTTCTTTCTTCAGCAGCAGATGCACATCTCTTGAATCCTCACTGCAAATGATAGTGCCTAGAAATAAAGTAACGCGGTCTCATTAGAAAAAGCTTGAGTAAAGGAAAACAAACATGTTTTACTCTGTTTATTCATAGTAGAAAAGAGGCTCGATTTGCAATCACTTTGCACTTTGTAAATCCACATATTCTTCTGTGTAAGGAATGAATGAATAAAGAATGAAAGAATGAATAAAGTATGAGCAAAATGTTATTACCATGGTAAATGAAAGGGGTAGTCTGTTCTGTGAGCATTTTACACCCACTTTGCACTTGCTCTATAAAAGAGAAGATACACAGCAAGATACACAGCAGTGCATCAATATGACATATAACCCACAAAGAACTCAAATACTTTAACACTGCAATACACATTTCCTAGATAAGAGAATTCTCAGTGACAGAAATCCCCTTAATATTAACTGAAGTGAAATCTGATGATGTTTACTGTATTGTGGCCCTTCATGGCATTTTTTATACATTAAATAGTGAAGCTTTAGAAACCTTCATTTCTTTTTCTATGAGCTTTGGCTTGAGCCTCTTCCAGGTATATGAAAACAGCCAGAAGTGCTGTTCAGAAAATTCTCAAAAACCTTCATTGTACTAAGCAGCATACTGCTAGGAACATGAGATTCCATGATTTCCTGAACTGCAAGAATCTTTCAGTGCAGAACAAACCATTGAATTATTGCCATTGCATCTTAAACCAAACACCAAAACTGGCAGATAGTATATGACATATTGTGCAAGGGCCAGTGATGAATTTCCTTCCAAAATAAACAATGCTTTATTAGTGAAAATTTTGAGGCTTTGATTAACACTGAAGCTGAAAAAAATCTAAGGTGTTTTAATATCTCTCTGCTCTTCAGTAATGAAAAATTCCCTCTGTACTTTGGGCCAGATTTAAAAAGCCTATGCTGCACCTCCAGAAATGTAATATATCTCATCCAATGCACCAAATGCCCTGATGGAAAATACGTAGGAGAGACCAGACAACAACTGTGCACCAGAATGAATGCACACCGGAAATCTATCAAAGACAGAAATACCCAATTACCTGTGGGGGCACATTTCTCACAAGAAAACCACTCTCTCTCTCCAATCTCTCAGTCCTGATCCTCAAAGGAAACCTACAAAACACTTCCCAGAGATGAGCCAATGAACTCCACTTCATCAACCTCCTGGATACTAAAAATCATGAACTAAATATAGACATTGGATTTATGACACATTATAACCTGCCTGACATCTGACTCCCCAGGTATCTCTCCACTTTCATCCTCCTTCTCTCTCTCCCCCCATCCCCCTCCCAGCCTGTCTCTCACCCATTGACTCCTCCATCTACATTTTCACTGACTACCTTTCTTGTATGCATACCATCCCAGTCTCTGGCTTCTTTACTTTTCATTCCATCCAGGAAGAGCACACACCAACTGCTGCAACTTCCTTAGCCTGACAAAGGGTTTTTGAACCTGAAAGCTTGCTTAATAATTATTTTCCAACTATTTGGGTTGGTCTAATAAAAGATATCAGATTAACCCAAGGAACCATGTCTGTCTATGTCCTTAGACACTTTAAATATTATGATCAATCACTCACACGTGACAAGTTAGTACCTAACCAGCTATGTCCAAATGCAAACACCCTACCTTTAATTTTAATCATGGTCCTAGAGTCATAGAGAAGTAGGGCTGAAAGGGACTCCCATAAGCCATCTAGTCCAACTCCCTGCCTAAAGCAGGATCATCCTTATGCAAACGATACCATACAACCATAATCAAACTCTATATAAAACTACCATCAACCCTGACACAACACAGACCTAACACCCTAACCTGCCACAGGTAAACCAGGGAAACCATGGCAGCTAATGCCCTGCTTCTAGAATGTTTTTTTCAATATATTCTCAAAAGGTCCCAGATAGAGATCCATGCCCCCTCTACAGAGGAAGACAAACCCCCCACAGTCTGTATTAATCTGATCATCAGGTAAAATTCTTTCCTGACCCCAAATATGTAGATTGGTCTGACTCTGAGTGGAAAGGCAAGACCCTCTAGCCAAGAACCTCCAGTTTGGTCCCAGCAGGAGCATTGTCACACCTCTGTCAAAGTCCCCAGCCTTAGCTGTAGCCAATACCCAGCATCTCTGAGGAAGGCTTAAAAACATCTTGACATGCATGAGAGAAAATAGGGAGAGGGGAAACCAGCAAAGCCCAGAAGCACAGGAAATACCCATGATAGAACATAGGAATATCTACGTCTAGAGCATCCCTGACCAGTGGCTGTCCAACCTATTCTTGAACACCTATAGTGATGGAGAGTCCACAACTTCCCTAAGCAATCTATTCTACTGCCTCACCGTTATGAAGAAGTGAAGAAGTTTTTCCAGATATACAGTCTAAGCTTACGTCATTACAATTTGAAGCCATTGGTCCTCATCTTACTCCCTGCATTGAGAGAAAAGGTGTTTTTCTTCTTTATGGCAGCCCTTTAAGTATGTCAAGACTGCTATCATGTCCCCTCTTAAGCACCTTTTCTACAAGCTGCCTAGCTCTTCTGTACTCTTCTGAGTGATCAGTAATGATCCAAAATTCCATCAAGGAATCAAAAGACACTATTGCAGTTGGAGATATTGATTCTCAGATGATATATAAGCCGAGCCCTACAGATTTCAAGTCATTTGAAATCTCATATCATTTTTCTTTTTTTAAGAATTGTGGAGTTTGGACAGGAATCCAGGTTTCTAATTGATTAAATAATATTTATGCTCATATAAACTCACCCTAATAAGTTCAATTACATACAATATTATTCTCTCTCTTTCTCTCTTTTTCCCCGGCTCATCAATGGCTATGTAGGGTTACAGTTAAGCAATTGCTATTTTACAGAAAGCTACATTTTGGTGATAAGTGAAGTGACTCTTGTTTGCAATATCTATAGAATCAGCTGAGACAGAAAGTCCCAAAATGTATAAATAAACCATTCCATAACTCCTTTATTCATTAAAATAGGAATGGTACTTTTAAGAGTCTATTATTAGACACAATTTCATAGTAGCATGTGCTGTCCTTTACATATCTTATTGTTAAGCTAACTTTTATGTTGTGCGATAAGTCAAGTCATAGCACATTGGTATTCTCTTCTGTTACACATATACACATACACACATATACAAATACACATATATACATATATGCACATACACACACATCCATTCATACATATATTAGAAATGAAGAGTTACAAGGTGTTTTGCAGAAATATGCCTGCATTTGACAAGAGTTACTACACAATTGCAACTGGAAGTCCTGGTCTTCTCCCATATTTTGTTATAGAAAATAAGTGTATTACTGTAATTGTTCAGGTTATTTAAACCTCACTTCTCCAAACAGGTCCCTAGATGCTGGGGAGCAGGGCAGGGTGGTGGAAAATGTCCTGCCCTGCAATAACTAACCTAGGAATGCAGAAAATGTTCCTTCAAAGCACTATAAAAGATAGCTAGTAGAACACCCACAGCATAGAAAAAAAAAAGGCTAGCCCTCCCCTAATCTTATGTTTGAATCTGTTAATTGGCCATGAGTTTGGACTAGAGATGAACATGGCTTCTACACCCTGCCTCAGGTGCACAGAAGTTAATGGTTTACCTGAGACCTGTTGGCCATGTCCACCCAGTGCTCCTCCCCTCAACCTTCCAATCCAAGGGGACAGCTATCCTTAAAAGAGCCACTACCTATTTTTTTCCTTCCTGTCCAAGCAAAGTCTTCCCCCACCCACCTGAAAGATTACAGGAAAAATGAGATGCAAAAAATGTAATTTATATGGGTTGCATCTTTAGCTCATTTGGGAAATATCTGGCAATAAATCGGAGGGCAGGCAATCATTCCTTCCCAATTATTTTCATCTGGTGGAGGATTGCTCTGAGCCTTACATCCCTCCATCTCTAGAATCATATTGCCCTCCCCTCATGGGGTGTGATAAATTCAGTCCTTTATACTGGCCAAAACCACATATGCTCCATTAATTGGGAAGGCATACCACTTCCTTCCTAAAAAAAACTTAGGTACCAAATGATAATATTTGGTGGGTAATTAACAATGTTCCTCACTCTCAAAGATTCAAACATCTCCTGGCTTTGTCGACCCATGGAGGCCTAATAGCTCCTTTGTATTCCCTCTCCACTGCAGCATTTCTCTTACACCAAGAGACATTTCTGGATATGACCTAGTTCCTTTTTTGAGGGCCTGAAAAATACCAACTTGTTTTCACCCAAGTGTACATTAGTCATTTCAGGTGGCTGCCATTTGGCTGCCAAACCATGTAAGAGGGACATCAGCTAGTCTCAGATCTCCTCCCTCTGGCTATGCTAGCTTGGATTTGGCTCACCAGTGGGACCCAGTTGTCAACCACCAGGTGATATGGCTGCCCGCCTAGGACAACAATCCACAGTGCAGTGCTGTGTTCACACAAACAAATGCTAGATATCATGACCTATTTCTTTGTTCCAGAAAACAGGATAAAACAGCAAAATTAGCACATTCATATGCAAGCGGAGTCTCATTCTCAACTTGGGCCTCATTTGAAAGCACCCTGTCTGTCTCCAAGCCCTATGTAATTTCAGAATACATACTCACCAACCATTTCCATATTTATAATTTAATCACCTAAAAAAATTACACAGTGTGTGGCCATGTGAATCTTCTGAACTAATGACATTGGTACTTTTTGTCCTAACTTTTTATTGATTCTTCAAATTGTTTTCCACAATGATCCAGTCACATATTCCCTCTAACCAAGCATTACAAGATGGCATTCAGTGACCGTACAACATGCACCTCCATTCATGCTAACTTACAGCTGACTAGCCAGACAAACATTTTCAGGGAGCACCAGATACATGCCAGTGGGAGGCTTCCACAATTTTGTCACTGCATATCTAGGTACCCCATAATTCAGGCTTTTTATATGATCCTGATAGGAGGGACAAATAGGAAGAATTTAGTAAAGCAAAAAGTACTGAATTGTCTCTCCTGACAACTCTTACTATGTGTCACATACTTTCAGAAGTCACTTCTGATATGCATACTTTCAGAGGTCACTTGATAGACATAACCTATTGGGCTGCTGATGATACCACTAAGAGAATCTTAAATGAATGGGATCTATGTAATGAGAAGAAACTGAATTACACATGCTTTTTGATATCATTGTAAACTGAAAATTCCTTTTCTAGAATAATGTACTTCTGTTTAGGAAGTGCATTCTGGCATCAGGAGTTGTACTGACTTTTTAAAATTATAGATGTTGTATTTATTAAATTAATGGTTAGCTGCTATATAACTTGAAAACTGAATATAGAAAAAAGCTGATAACTTTGTATAGTGAAAGTTTTTCATATAATGAACACAGATACACTGCTGTATAAGAAGCAGTTACCTGCTATTTGTATTTGTAATTTTACTTGGATTTGCAGATCTTTCCATCCAGAAAGTAACAAAAGACCTTGAATTTATGTGAATTATGTGGAAACTTGGTGAATGTCAACCATCCTCTTGCAGTGTGCTCAAACTAGTAAAATACTAATGAGGCAGCAAGTCATATCTAACAATATATGATATTAGACTCTGTATCAAATGAAGGTTAAAGTGATGATGAATAAAATATCTTCAAGCTTAATATCCGTATAGTGCCTCTTGAAGCAACTATCACCAAATACATTACAATCTGTGCATTATTAACTAGCTGTCTTCTGGGAGCCATGGAATTTTCATGTCCTATAGAAGATACCATTACAGACCTGCTGCCTTATATGGCATATTTTCTTGGTCTTTATATCTTGTAATTCAAAATTATGATTGGCTCTATATGAAAAGCTATTTCTGTAACATCAAGATAGTTGCATTCCAATGTAAGGTGCCAGTTCTATATAAAAAGGGCATGTATACCATCGTGCACCAGCTGCTTCATCTAGCTGTTTGCAATTGCAAAATATAATAAAGCTCTTTATTAGACACAGAAAAATTAAATTAGGATCTGGAAGGTTTTATGTCTAAAAGCATCCTTCCAATATTTGTAGAGAAGCCACGCATTTGAGAGGATTCCTATCCACAGAACTGGCTCGTAAGATTATTGCAGAAACTGATTTTTAAATGTCTCTGCTTGCTTTATAACATAAACTTTATCTGTTCTAGGATGTTTATTAGATTTCACGTGGCAGAGGAATAAAGCATGTGGAGAGGGAAGGAGTATGGCAAGAGGAGCCAAGCTCATATAAGAGGAGGGTAGAAGGGTAACAAAAAGTCTCTTAATGAGCCTGGGAAGTGGCATCAACCGCAACCCCCACCTATTTTTTCACTTTACTGGCACAGATTAAATTGAATATTATGACTGTCTGAAAATTCAAAATGGACAGGACAGGACCAGATGTCATAATATTATAAATTACAAAGACATTATATTATAACCAGCTGTACTCTATAAATGCCAGTTTTGAGGTCTTACTCCACCATGTGGTGTCATATGGTTTCAGCATCTGGTCAATTCTCAATTTGCCACATGAACACATGATGTAATCCAAAATACACAAATTCATAATTATTCAACTAGTGTATGTGAAGCTCAAGCAGATGCTATGGATTCAGTTGGTATTATCTGGAATACAGAAATAAAGATCATTTTGTGTGAGCCCAGGGGTACTGGAGTTCTTACATTGTTGCAGATATTTGCGCAGGCCCTTACTTTTTATTACCAGCTGTTGGAAGTTTTCCTTTTGGACTACAGCTAATGCCATTCAGGATTTTGAACATGGCAAATGCAGTTACAGAATATTCATGTATTGACAATAGCCACAGTATAGCAAAGGTTAAAAAAAAATTCTTTCAAAATAAAGCATGGGAAATATATTGTCCTTGATCTACATGCCACTTAAATGTACCCACGGGAATAGAGTTGCATATGATGCATACTTTAAAGAAAAACTGACACTTGAAAGAATGACTTCTTCTATGGAGAGCATACAGTCGCCATGACTAAGGCTGTATACAAACATTCAGTTTCTTCTGGGAGAGTCACTGCTCTCCCAAGAGAAACTATAAGTATGCAGATGTTCAAGATTTATCTCCCAGACCAAACATGAGCCATTCCAGGGGAAATATATTTGGGGAACACCAAAAATTATATCAGTAGCAGGATAGTTTCTCCTGGGAAAGCAGATGTCTGTACGTATTATTTTTGGAGAGAAGCTACAGCACAGTCTTCTGGGATCTCAGGGTGCTTTGCTCCTTCTCCACCCTGCCCCAAGAAGATCACATGTCACTCAGTGGGCTCTACTGCTGTAGCCAAGCAGGGAGCAAAACATGCCCCTTTCACAATCCTTGAATTGTGTTGCAGAAAGACACAGGTGACATGGATCAGCCAATTCAGGGTGCCTTGTACACTGCTGCCATCTATCAACAGGAAGCTGAGGGAGCCTGCAGAGCATACTGAGATGTATGTAGAGAGGTCCTCTGCTGGGCAGCATCAGAATTTTCTCAGATTATTTGAACATGCTAACAAAGATAAATTTTCTAATTGATTTTTAAGTATCATGTCCAAAGAGAACTTTTAGGGAAAACAAAGAAAGAAAAATTGTATTGAATGAATAGCAATATTAAAAGTAAACCTTAGAATTTTGGTTTAAATGAAGCCTATCCTACAATAGAACAGAAGAGAAAATATTGCTCATACTGCCCAAGTTTTAATTCCTTATTGATTAATGCAGATCCAAAAGAAGAGAAGGACTGAACATCTCTTATACAAGTTCAATAAAAGTTGTGGATGGCCACTTCCATAGGTCAGGGTTTTGTTCAAAAGAAACAGGATATGCCTCTTTTCAGCATGTGCTTATATGTATGATAATTTGCTCATGTACATATAGATCATAGAAATCATGTGATGTTACAGCATCCCTTTGTAGTACCTCAACATCAGTACCTCTCAGATGACAAACTTGGCTTTCTTCACAGTGCTGAAGAGTGGAACCTTTTGTTCAGCCACTTTTAAAATGGATCTTTGAGCCTGATTTCCTATTTCAGGAACTGGCATGAAAAATTCTATTTAGGATTCTCAGGGGTGTACTTGGTAGCCGTGTTGGTCTGAGACAAAAAGACATACAAAAAACTAGAACTCTTGGTTCCAAAATGATACCTTTTATGAGACCAACTGGAAAATGGCAAGAAAATTGTCTTTCTGCAAGCTTTTGGGATCAAAATCCCTTTGTCAGTCTCTGAGAACAGTGTAGATGGTACAAGATGGTGAAAAGTCCCCATAGGTCTTCAATAAACTTCATTTTTGCACAGAGGGAGCTGAAGTTGGAAGGGTGTCCCTCTGGGTCCATGAGAGTGTCTGAGCTGTGTTGAGTAGTTCTTCAATGTGTTGATGAAGGGACTTTGATCCCAAAAGCTTGCAGAAAAGGACAATTTTAGGACAATTCTTTAGGAGTCTGCAATTCATGGTTGAAATAAGCCTCAAAGAAACCACTTAGTCAGTGAATAAGCAAGCTGAGAAAAAAGGTTGAAAAAAGCATAGCCACCAAGTCTGGGTTTTGCCAGTTGGTGCTTGCAGATGTAACGCTCCACCCCCCCAAGAAAAGAAACTGTCACTTTACTTTAAACTCAGCATGTTTCCATGCTGCACATGCCCAGAAGATTCAACGTGTTACTACAACCCGTTTCACCTGACATCTGTAAAGATCAGGCACTTTAGTGGGGCTTGTTTGGTGCTTTATATAATAACTGATTGAATCATCTTTAGCTAAAAGCCCCCAAAAGCCCCACTGAAGTGCCTGATCTTTACAGATGAGGCAGAGCTGGGTTGAAGTAGTGCACTTCTTTTTTTCAGAAAAGTTCAGTTTTTTAGTGTTTTTTTACATCTGCAAGCAAAAATCTAATATGCAAAACCAAAACAGTTGTGGCTTGTGGGTGCTGATCACCTGCTAATTTTTTTTTGTTGAGTGCTTGAGCCTCAGAGCTTCCAGTGTCAGCACTTATGGAAAAATGCTACCTGCATTTCACTGTAGCTAATAAATTTTATCTGCACTTTGTACATTTTTGTAGTCCTGAAATGACCATACGATGATAGCCTTCAATTTCAGGACCTAGCATCTCTCATTTTCCAATGACATAATCAACTTCCAATTTTGATTAGTCTGAAAAGAGCCAGTATTCATTGACAATTTGTTAAATTTTCAAACAAGCACATTTGCTTTTTACTCCATGCTTTTCCTTGTACTTGGGTAATCATCCAGGAAGCTAAGTTATCCCTCTTTAAACTTCGCTTCTCTGTGATGCATGTAGAAAGCTGACAATATTTAAACTCCAGATGTGTAAGAACGCTTCATCATACTGTCCTATACTACCTCAATTTTCTTTATATTACCATCTTTTATCTCATCTTATACTTAAGTTATAAGTTCCTTGGAGCAGAGATCGAATTTTTATTTTGCATTTGTATAGCACCTAACACACTGGGTCCTCTACACATGATATTTACACAAATAAATAATTAAAAATACCTCCTCTCTTGGCCCTTGTAACATTTTCTCTTCTGCATTCTCTCTAGTTGCTATTGTCTCTTTGTTTTTCTTTTCTAAGTACAGGGACTTTTAAGCATCTCTTTTTTTTTTGGTTTGACTCTTGGGAACAAACTTACAACCCTCACTGGAGGTAAGCAGATGAATGTCTCCCAGATTGTTTCCTTCAGGTCTCTCACTATTTCACCTGAATGCACTTTACATCCATCTTTGTTTCATTCCCTTCTTGTTTGTTCCAGCAAATGATTTAATCTCATTGAGTCAGGTAAAATCTCAATTGTGTAAAGTAAGGTAAATTATTAAGCTAATAAAAATGCAAAAAATATCTTCCTCATTCTATACAGGGATTCTCTCTTCAACTAACTAAAATTTATTTTGTTTCACACTTTGAAGCAAGTCTGAATTCTCAGAGAAGTCCTAGTTAATCTACATAATTGTACATAAAATACATTAATTCCTTCCATGGGCACAATTTTCTGTCCTCAAACTTTCTGGGGCCTTCCTTACTTGCCTCTCAGGCTATCACATTTGTTTCAAACCTTGGAAACACTGTTTGCTTAGAAAATGTTTTTTTACATAATTTGCTTGATGACATGCAGACCTTTTCAATTTGGGTCTGGGGACATGGACAGTCTCCTCCTCTTGGGCCTTTGGGAAGTTACAGAACAACTGTTTTCCTGTTTAGCAAACTTTACACAATAGGCAGTTATGCTGGATATCTTTATATTCTAGGGCCATATGTACCTACTAGTAGTAGCAGCAGCAGCAGCTTATTTATAGCATTTGCTAAAACGATGGCATAAAACAAACAGTAAGATACATATTCATAAAAATTGCCATGCATTAGACTGATCGTCCCAACCCAACAGACGTCAGCTGTTGGATCAGGAGGGTGGAGGATTGGTTCCATTTTAGAACTGATCCAGGGAGGATCAAATTTGGGTAGATCCAGGGATCCAGTGGGGTAGGGGCAGATTTGAGCGCCCCCCCATTCTCCCCCCTCCCCAGTGACTAACAGGATGACTACCTGGTAGAAGCTATTTGAGACTTTAATACTTAGAAATTTTAGGAAAATTTTGTTTTCAAATATTGATAAAATTATTATACCTTGAGATAAATGTGCATTTTATAAATTTTAATTGTTTTCTTGATATATGCCTTATCTCTACTTTTTGATCATTTATACTTTTTATGCCTCTTGTTATTGGATTTACGATTAATGATTTAGATAGTCGTGTTATAAATGTTTAACATTTAGACTGGAATTTATCCCTTCCCTGGGTCTCAGAATCCATCTGAAGGTCTACACCCTTATTCTTTGTTCAAGTAACACAAATGCACTTAAGTAGTTTAGGACAGGCTCCAAATTGTTAGAGAGAAACTAGATTATTATTTCTTCATTAGCTTAGTGTTTGAAATTTCCTATTAATGGAAAGTTCCATTTTCCTCTTATTTCTTTAAAAAACAAACAAGACCATAAATAGTGATTTACATAATCTATCTCATTCTTCCCACACGAACATATGCTATCTGAATATGAGGTCTGACACTACCTGCCCATGCCAACTGCAGATCTCAGAATGAATCTCAGGATAGTAATGGCCTCTCATTGTTTGCAGTTTTACACCACAGACAGTTAGGTTTCTAGGCCAGGGAGTGCTTTATTAATCCTAAAAAAGGAGAGGTTCTCTGTCTCACTGCTAGCACATGTCTGCATGTTGGCATCGTTCATTAAATCTATGCCTTGTTTTAAATATAGAGGAGGAGAATGCCTCTTGAAATTCACCGAAGAGAGTTTTAGGATGCATAGTGGCTGAACCAGTAAACATGTACCTGGGGTACTCATAACTGTTACATATTAGTAACACAATTAAGACAACCAAAACAAAACAAAGCCTATACATAGAGCATAAGTCTCTGACCATGACGTGTATGAACTGTATCCAGAAACCTGAGCTGAGTGCTTATGCAGTGTTGCTTTCTTTGTGGACAAACTAATTTTCTCTCAAGGATTTGTAAAACATGAGATATGGGAAGAGGATTTCCCTATTCCAGGATCTTTCTGTCTCAAAGTAATTCAAGGGTCTACAAAGGCAACAGCAGCAGAATCTGATGAGCGTTTCCCAATCTCACTCTTGCAGAAGTAAGTTCTTTATACTCAGCGGGTTCCCACAATTAACCCTTCAGATGGTGTTGCAAATGAAACCAAATTTTGAACACTGACTAGGATCATCTCTGTGATAAAATTACTTTTTAAATCAAAGCACTATTGAATTTATGTTCTCTTCAGCTCTTTTATATTCCATGCCCAAATTCCTAAAATTTGGTTCAAACATCATCAAAATTCTTGGATGGAGAGGTTTATGTCTATAGTTCTGGGTCAGCCTAGACATGCCATTAACTGAACACACCAGGAAAAGTATCATTACACCACATATTGACACTAAATGCAGGTAGGTAAGAGTTGGGGTCAGGAGGCAGGTAGGGAATAAGAAGGGTCAACCCTGTTAGGAAAGGGGCAACTATGGGGGATGCGGGGAAATAGGCTAGGTCTAAACCTTCAAGATTGTATAATGCTTAGAATTAAGACCTTCATTGAAACCCAGAACTACAAGAGGTTAGATGGTATCCTAATAATACTATAAGACTCTTAAGCAAGGCATATATTGTTGCAGAAGCTGTAGCTTTTATTGTGCAGAACAGATCCAGTCCCAATCTGGATAATCTGTGACTTTCAAAAGAAAAATTGGCTTTCACAAACACACGATGCTAATATATAGTTTTGGCTGTCTGTATCCATAGCCATCTGTTACAAAGGCATTGTGCCTGAATATCAGTCTGTATGCCAGTTCTACTAGGGCTTCAGTGCCAAGCAAAGATAACTTTAGATGGGTAATTTGCAAAAAATGCATAAGTGACATCTCTTCTACACAAAATAATTCCTTTGTTGTAATTGTAGTGGATATAATCTGTGCATATTTTTAAATGTAGTTTATATATATATATATATATATATATAGCAATACTTTTATATAGCTATAACCCCCCCCCCCCAAATAAAACAAAATAAAACAAAACAACCTTAATATATAGAACTAAGGAAAAGCCAGGGTTTGTAGAGGCACTTGTGACTGCCAAGACAATTTTTGTTCTAGATGTCATCTGGGGAATCATACAGGATATTAAAATATATGTTCCATATTACTCGGTTGTCTTGTCTGAGCATATTCCTTGACATTCCAAAGAAGCATTTTTTGTACCTTTGGCTATGTTTGGTTCTGAGATTTCAAGGTCCTATGAGAACCTGAGTCAGAAAATACTATCAGCACTTTACTGACTTCCTGGTACAATTTTGTGGGAAGTATAAAGCTTAATATTGATGCAGGAGGGTAAGTAAAAAAATAATTACTTATTTTTATGTTAGGTTGTTACAGACATCATGGTGCCTGTATTACATTTTAATAAGCACTTTTATAAGTATGGTATATGAAGAATAAAAGTGTATGTAATTGTTTTTAGTTGTGTATTTTATTAAATTAAATAGTCAAGGTAATTAGAGAAACCCCTGGGAAAACTCCACTTTTTCTTAATAATTAATAGGCACAGAGAGCTTCAAGGAGAATCTCTCTTCTCACTTGCCCATAAATTTGTATTTGTCACCTCCAAGTCCAAACTCTGGACAGTTTTGGAATCGTTTATGGTATCTATGATTAATTTCAGTTTCTTTACATGTTTATTCAGAGGCTTCCAATCTGCAGGCATTGTTTCACCTCCTGATATCATAGGAATAGAAATTGAATGGAAAATATTCCTACTCATTGTCTTGCTTTGGAATGCCCTCTGGAATCATGATTTGAAATGGAGATTAAATAGATCTTTATTCTCTTTTGGAAAATACACTTGAAAGTGACCAAGAAACTCTTTCACATCTACTCTTCAAAGTTTTTAAAAGACATCTCTTAGACTCTGTGTTTTCTTAATTTTACAAAGGAGAAATTCTAAAGGAAATTCTTGTCTCTTGTAAAACAGTTAATGAAACTGAAGGTGGTACACACTACTACACACTTTTTTGTTTATTTATGCAATCTAATACTTGATGATGCACCTATGTGAACATTTCTTCAGTGAGAGGTCTGCCTCTGGTATGTATAAACACACCCTGGCCCCTAATGCAGCTTGGGTGTGGCAGCTGAGACACAGTCCCAGGGTGCTTCCACACCCTCAGGGTGACCTTCTGCTCAAAACCCCTCTCTGCTGTATGTTGCTTTACCACTGAGAACAAGGAAGGTACCACTGAGAACAAGGTAAGGTGCATGAAAGACTAGCTTCTTGGCCTGTGGTGCTTCAGCCCTATTTGTCTTGCTCAGGCCTTGCCAGCATTTAGCAGAGCGGATTTTGCCAGATAGACAGATCACACCCTCATCTGGCCATGTGCTCAGAAGAGATGGCTCCTCCTTCCATGGAATAGGATAGTCTGCATAGTCAGATACCCTGGAAACAGGTATCACTGCCATCAAGTGCTTTGTAAAAAGATAACAAAAATAATTTATTATAAAAAACATGACCAATCATAAGAAATCACTCACCATATGTTAAGATGCAGGCAGAGATCAAACAAAAAGCAAATATCAGGACAATAATCTGTTCCTACCCTGCACCTTAAATTCAAAATTGCAGCATCTAGTCAGCTTCAACATGTTAGAAGGCAGACACTGACTCTGACCCTTCTGTCTGATGGCTTGAAGGTTAATTTTGGGGGATTGGCACGTGCATGTGTGTGTATTAGAATGGTTCAGGATGGGCAGTGGGGGTTAATTGATTTCTAAAAGCCTGGGTCTGACACAAATTGTTTTCTCAGCCTTCAGAAGTAGACAGGCTGTCTAAAAAACAAGAACAGAGGTTGAGAAACTGGGGGTATGTACCACACTGTTCCAACGCATGAGATAAGGCGGCACCAACCAACAAGGTCAAAGAGGGGTGCCTGAAATTCCTGTTTTGGGAAAGGTGTGCATGTGATGGGGTTGGACTGTGTTGATGAAACAGAATGTGAACAATATGATTATCACAGAGAGACCAATCAGTGATAGCCATGGATAGAGACTCATCAGGAGGGAAGGAGAATACAAAAGCAGAGACTTGAGAGTAACAGAGGGTCCTCCTCCCCAAGATAGTCCCTGAGAGGGGTCCCTGAGGTAACCATGAACAGAGGGAACACCACCAGCCCATCTCATTCACCCCACTGTAGGGCTCGGCATCCCACCTTCAGGCTGTTGACATGCTACACCTAAGAAAGCCTCAGAGCGAAGCCTGCACTGTGGCCAAATGTATCTCGACTCTGATGACAGCCCTAGGATTGGTACATATATAGAACTTATTGATTGCTTGTATTGTTTCTTTTCTGTTATCACTGTGTATCAATAAATGTGCCTATTATCAAATGGAAGGGTTGTGATTGGTCTGAGGGTTGGGTCCCCCCTGGAATAAGGCATATGGGTCCTAAATCCAATGCCAACACTGTCAAGGACCTCTTGCAAATTCTCCTGTCAGTTTGCTTTGACTGAGGAACCACAACCACCATGTTATCAGAAAGACTGAAGACAAAGGTATGCTTTCAAGGTTATCTTAAGTACCATTGACTATCTGGGCATTAACATACCATCACCTCTTTATTTATGGTCATCACCTCTTTATTTCTAGGGGAGAAATCACATTGTGCCAGAAACTTCTTTAGTAAACATGTACTTTTGAAGAAATCTTTTCCAATTTAATTAAGACCAGGAGCATTTATACATCCTCTCAGACATGGAGATTCCCTAATACAATATATAGTCTGTTTCTAGGTGTTACTTTATACTAGAGTTTTCCAGTTTAAAATGTAAATTCACCAATGTCTGATCATAGCCTAGCTTCTGTGTACACTAGAGTGATGGGTCAACAAACCTGTGTTAAATATTAATTCCAAGAGATTACTTCTTTTAAATGTGAATTATTGAGGATTACTAAATTAATCACTGCCTCAAAAACAGCCTTAGCTATAATATAAATATATATCAAAATTACATTTATATCAAATACTAAAATACATACAAACATTAAAATGACAAAACTGAATCCACATTAACTCTATCTACAAATAGAGACTAAACACTATGGCTGTTTTCAGATATTAAACTAACTAAATAAATGAACCTACTTTACTGGAAGAAGCAGTATGTTACTTCAACCCAGCTGTGCAGCATCTGTAAAGATTGGGTGCTTCAGCAGAGCTTTTTGGTACTTGTAACTGAAGATGACTCTATCAGCAGGGATCGACAAGAGCCACTTCCACGTAGTCATCCCTCATAATGTCTCTCAAGGCCAAGAGCTCCCAAATAGACAAAAATGCCAAAGCGCACTCAATCAGATATTAAATAAAAGCACCAAATAGCCTCACTAAAGCACCCAATCTTTACAGATGTTGGGTGAACTGGGTTGAAGTAACCCACTGCCTCTTCTGAGTAGATGCAAGGCTCAGCATGGGAATGCCACAAGTTTGAAGTGCCAATTTTTTTTTAATGTCTTTAAGCACCCTACAAAAGTAAATCAAATTTTGGAAAATTCTCATGTGTGCACCCCAAAGGCAATTTTGATTGGGGGTAATTAATAAAATCATGGTTTCATAATATTAATTTATTTTAATATAAAAGCAGATCAGTGAAAGCATCCAAAGTGGTCGTGTTAAAAACTGAGTGTAAAAGTAGTTCAATGTGCACACATCTATTTCATCTCTCATAGTAATTTCATTTATTTAATTTTCTTTAAAAATTGTTTTAGCAATATGAATGAAATGTAACAATGGATATGAAAATTGCATCATTTTATTCTCTATTATGCACGATCAACACAACTGAAGACTCATTGCGATTGTTAAGAGCTACTGTCAATTATTTAAATTGGATTTTTCCCCTGATATTAGATTATGCTAGCATTGCATAGTCAAAAATATGGATTTGAATTAATTTGCACTGCTCAATTTATAAGAAATAAGAAATACCACTAAAATGTGGATAAAATTCTCAGTAGAGCACAAATGCGAAATTGAACTAGAACTGGTTATAACATTTTGTTACTCTAGGTTTGAACCCACTCATATAACTGTATGGTCTTTCATTTCAACAAAAAGAAGTTAGGAAAGTTAGGCTGGTCTAAAAATGGCCAACTTGATCTAATTTAAGCCTACCTTGGAGGTAGCCTAACTTAGAATGGGTCTGGCAAGACTGATTTAATAGAACTTCTGTACAGTTCCCAGTGCAGCCCCAGGTCTGGGAAAGCCCAGTCGCTGGCCCTAGCCTTGGGGCTGCACTTTTCCTATCCCTCCAGCATTGGGCTATTTTTAGCCTCCCCAACCCCACACCGAACCCTGAGATTGACAACCCCCACTGTGGACCAGCCAGCCTCCTCTGAACCTGCCAAACCACACATTCTTCAAGCCACCACTGGTTCCAGTTTTACTAGTGTTCACCAGTGCTAGGAGCCAAGGAAATAACCCAGGGTGGGAGGAAAGGTGGGCGAGAGGGAGGGAGGTTGATTGGCCAGAGCAGGGTTGCTCATCTAGGTGGTGGGGACAGTTGGAGGGCTATAGACAAACCATCACTAACATCAAAACATGAAATTAGGCTAGTGCCTTACACACTAAACACACCCCACCCTGAGTTATAACCCTATAACCAAAGGGCATACTGTTACTTTAACACAAGCAGCCCTGCTCAGACAATCATATGGAAGAAAAGAGTGGATCTGTCACTTCGACCCAGCTGAATCCTCCCAGTTTGAGTATATGAACATCCCTCTGGGAAGTCCCACCCTGGGTCTCTCACTGCCCTGCTCCTGTCTATTTGTAACACTCATACCATGGGCCCTAAGGCCCACCTGGCTAACTAGTAACCCCTTGAGGGGCTAATAAGTAAGTGGTACAACTCAATTCTTGGGACAACTAATGAAAAAACAGGATAGGTGTCATGTGGGTCAAAGGGTCAAAACATGAAAATAAATGCGCCTGAGCGGGACACCGAGCAGAGCCCTGTGGGCTGCACCCACTGGTCCTCAGAGGCAGCCAGGGAGCCGGTGGACTCCGCTCACTAATGCTCTGCCTGGAAACATGCACAGACAAGTGAGAGGAAAGGAGCCCCACAGTCTCTGGGCACCTTCTCAGCCAGAGCCTACTTCCTGGTCAACTGCAGGGCCCACCTTCTCTGCTCCTGAGGGTCTAGCTCCTCTGCTGTGGTTTCTCAGCACTCAGTCTCTTTCCTTGTGGGACTGGCTCAGTTTTCCAGGGCTTTTCCAGTTGCTTCTCTGCTTACTGAGCTCCTCTCCCTGGCTGTTGCTCCTGCTTCTCTGCATGCCTTTATCTAGGCTTCTCTCATTATCACCTGCATCCAGTGACTCACCAGCCCCAAGTGTTAGTCTGTTGTTTGAGCTGATTGGTTGCCCTTCCCTCCTGAGACTACCTAATATCAGACATGCTATCCTGATCCTGGCTGCCTGTTTATTCTCACAGCAGCTATTCTGACAAACCAGAGTTTTCTGAGTTACAGGAGTCTCTAGCTCCCTGTTACAGTACCCTTTTTTGTGTCTGAAAAATGATCTAATAGAGCATGGTGGTTAGTTGCAGCCAGTGTCTTCCTATGACAAAGGGTGTGTGTACCCAAAAGCTTGCAAAAAAACTTTTTTCCAACTATTTAGTTGGTCTAGTAAAAGATATCACAACCTTGCCTGCCCAATAGAGCACTGATGAAGATCAGATAAGTATAAGGAAGAAAAAGTTAACAACTCATGAATTTGCTCAGGCTTTCTGCATCTGAACTGAAATAAAATGGCTGTTTCTTTACAAATTCTTCTACAGCATGATATGCTTCTATTCATTCAGCTATATGTAAAAGTGAACCAGAAGCAGCCATCAATGTGTTCTCAGTCTAACCCCTGGATAGCATATGTCAAATTAAATCTAGTAAGTCCTGCCTTTATTGCAACACTTCAGAGATTTGGAATAGTTTGACTTTGTTTTTGTGCGACTGCTATGCTTCCTGCTTCCACTCAAGCCTCAAAGTAATAGCACAAAACCACTGCAGAGTTAAAAGAATCTGAATGAATAAATAAAGATCAAAGTCCATGAGCACATATCTAGTTTGTCTAATAAAAGATATCACCTCTGCAATGAATTCTGATTCCATTTGCCTGTAAGATACAACCTGAACCCCTGAAACATGGAAGATATCAAATTTAGCCATGTTTTTAAAATGAAAATTCCATAATTTTACAAAAAGGAAGCAAATTCAATACCTTGCAACATGAAAGCTGACACCTTGGCTCCTTGTTCCAGCTAAATTTGCATGTTCACAGAGGTCAAAGATGCCTCAATACAAGAGAAATTCCTTGCTCAGGAGAACATTCCATCATCCCACACTCCTGTGAACTATGAAATATAATAACCAGAAGGAAACATAATTCAATATCCTGCTTGACACCAGATAACATTGAGGTAAATAGACTATTCCCACTTTTATCTGAGCCTAATTGGAATAGAATTAACTATTCCAACCAGGAGATCTTATAACACCTTCAGCTCTCCTGTGAAATATGAATTTTCATTTCCACGTAGGATAAATTTTACAATCTTTGCATTCCCCTATGCCCGAGGAAGGGTGTGTGTGCTTGAAAGTTCACAAATAAAGACTTTTTTGCAACTATCTAGTTGGTCTAATAAAAGATATGACCTCTTCCATGAATTCTGATTCCTTATAAAAGGTAAAATATTCTCAAAACAGAAAACATTTATTTAAACATCAAGCCACTGAGCTACAGAATTTTATGATAGCAGCCATTCTATATAGCAAATAGAGTTAAAAAAAATAACATGTATGTTCCTTCTCACATTGTCAGAAATTTCTGAATACGATCAAGTACTTCTAACGTATTGATTTTTGACAACAATATGCTATAAAAATGATATATAATAAACACAGAGCTATATTTTACAAAAACTCAATGATGGGATAAGGAGGAAAATATTTTCCTGGAAAAAATAAGTGGTTTAAACTATGAGATTAAACCTATGTGTTAAACTGTCCTTTTATTCTTCTGCATATTTATAAAAATGCAGAGCACTTATTCACTTACCAATGTACAAAGCCTCTTTCTAGAACATTAAAGAAATTAATTCACTTTCCTCCCATAATTTTCTTCACACAACGTAGTTCTTGTCCTACTTCATATTTGGATCTCTTGAGATCATGCATAAGAATCTTGGCACAAGTAACTTACCTATGCTATGAAAAGGTTAAAATGTGATTCAAAAAATTAGTCCTGTTTTTTGTATATTCAGTACATTAGTCTCATTATTGTACTGAACATCAGAAAGAAATCAGGGTAACAGTTAAACGCAACTACAGATGTACCAAGCTTATCAACAAGCTAAAGACAAATTGCGAATTAAAAAAAAATAGAATCGAGCACATATTTGTGTCCTCATAATGTATAATTTGGCCCAATTTATTATTAACTAATACTGCACCTTCCTCCATATCATGCTTTTTACACAATTAAGACCTTTTCTAGCTTATAAGGGTCTGTTGATTATGTCTTCTTTGCAAAAATAAGTATTCTTACATGAAGATAACAATTGCTAGTTAGCTAGCTAGCTAGCTAGTTAGTCAAGGAAGGCCTACTGTGCCCTACTCTAGTCGAGGGACCCGCCCAGGCCCCACTCAACTCTCACCCTCCGGGCAAGCTTCTCCAAACGGTAGGCATTCTGGCGTGTGCCCAGATCCTGCTGCATGAGCTTGGCAGCTGCCCTGGCAGCCTTAACAAACACTTTGGGGTCTGCGCACCACTGAGTGATGCATCCTGCTACGTTCTTCTGCCCCTTAGTTAACTTCAACAAGGACAGGAGTGCCCCATAGTCTGGAGGGACCCAGGGGGGCTCCGCCAGCTTGGGGTGGATGTTGCCTAAGGAAGAGCGACCCCCGGCGGGAACACCCCCGCAACCGCAGCATCGAACCCCTCGATTTCTAGGCACATCAGCCGCCTCTCGCCATCCGAGTCAAGGACCAGCTCCACGAGGGCATTCCCTGTCTTCTTTGGGGGGGGAGAGGCCATCCTGCTCATGATGCCTCTTGCGAGACTAAGTGAGCTGGACCTCCATCTCGCCAACTTCTCCATCTGATCCACCAGGCTGGGGCATAACCAAGGGGGTAGCAGACTCTCCTGCCACACCCGAGGCCAGGCCACTAAAAGAGAGGCATTCGCCACCATCCTCACTGCCGCCCGCCTCCGGGGGCTGGGATACAGGCGAGGGGAGAGGGACCCCTGAAGCCCCCTCCCCCCCTGCCAAGCCCACCCCGCTGATGGCTACATCCAACGGGGTGGGTGGTATGGCAGCCGGAGTGGGGTCAGGCTCTCTATTGGGGGGTCCCTCGGCACTGGCAGAGGAAGGTCCTGACAGGGATGGGGCATCCTGAGAGGCCCCTTTCATCTTCCTCTCTTTGTCCTCCTCCTTCTTCTTGGTGGTACTGGGCAGCGG
>NW_005842633.1:0-1212 GCF_000455745.1 Alligator sinensis | reverse complement strand
GATGCCCGCAATGTCTAAGCCCTCCGCGCACACCCTGTCAACCAAGGCAGGCGTGCTCAAATAAATCATCGGGACCGTGTTCACACGACCCGCATAGCAGATGGTACGCCATCCCAGGAGCGCAGCTAAAACCTCCATGCAAACCTCGAGCCCCACATGGAGAGGGGTATGAACCCTCAATCCATGAGTCAACGGGAGGTCCCGAGAGACATCCTCATGCCAACTGCCAGGTGTAGGAGCAGCCATTCCTCACTAGGACAGGGTTAACTACAAAGCAAAAAAGCTAAGGGAACGAAAAGAAAACTTAAACACAGGAGCTCAAGGCCAAGCCCCCGGGAATGCGGCCAAAACAGAAAGTGAAGATAAGCCACTGAAAGGGAGGTAGGGATTGGGGGGTGAAAGAAAAGCGTGGATAGATCAAAATAAGAGGGGTGGGGGAAGAAAAACACACCCCTCAAGTGGCAAATGATAATAGAGACCTCCGCACTAAGGGGGAGGTTAAAACAGTGAAAAGAAAAAAGAAAAGGAAAACAAAGGGGTGAGGCGGAGATGGAGGGGTAAATAAGAGCACCTCTGGAAGGCAGGCTAATGGAAAAGGTAAGTCCCCGCAACAAGCAGACAGAAAAGAAAGAAAGAAAGGGAAGAGACAGTAAAAAGAGACTTTTGACTTTTAACAACTTTAATTCACAAAAGATCAGGTACAGAAAGCAAACAACCATCAAACCACACCAAAGAGAAACCATTACAGGACATTCAGAACATCACACCGTGACAAACACCTTCGCACTAATACACATCATGTTTAACATGCTATACATAGCCCTCGAGAAACGAACAATTCCACCCTTCCCTGTCCCATAGTACATGTACAAAAACCTTCAACTTCTCACGCCGAGAAAATAAACAAAAGCAGCCTGGTGAGGGCCCAGGGCACGGCACAAGCCGGAAGCCACAGTCCGCCACCGTGCCCGCCCGGTCGCCCAGACCGGTCAAGACATCAGAGCGCGTATTTGAGACGGCCGTCCTCCATGTGGCACAGCACTCCCTCAAGGGCCCAGGGTGCCTCGAAGGCGGGCACCCCCCGCCGGAGCACAGCGTGCTCAAACTCCAGCGAGAGGCGCGCCCGCACAAGGAGGCCGAAGAGCCGCAGGGCATCGTCTGAGCCGGTGCCGGCAAGCCGGTTACGGCGGGGCGCTTAATCAGGGCCAATCT
>NW_005842632.1:929335-958973 GCF_000455745.1 Alligator sinensis | reverse complement strand
CCTCCCCCCCCCCCCCCCCCCCTGCTAGCTGGTGATTGTCAGCAGCAGTTGGTGGGGAGGTGGGGATGGGAGCTCCCCTACCATGGGGACCCTCATAGGTTGCTGGTTTGAGGCTCAGTTGGGGGGTCTGGGTTGGGTCCATGTGGCAGTGGGGCTTTGTTCACCCAACCCTCTGCCTGAGCAACCTGTCAACTGCAGTCAGAAACTGCAGAGCAGGGCTGATCCAGCTTTTTACCATGCTGGGAACTGCAGGTGGAAGGGAGCCCCCCCTCATGTGAGAGCTTTCCTGAAGCTTGCTGCCCACCATCAGGGGAGGGGCAGCCCAGGTCCACCTGGCACAGGGGTTCTCTTTGCCCCTCTGCCCCAGTTCCTGGCTCAGCAAAACATGAAGCTAGGAAGCTCTGCTGCAGCTGCAGGTTGCCACAGTCAAGAAGCTGTGGCAGGGGGAAAGTTAACCACCCCACCACAAGAATCCCTCACAGCTTGCTAGCTGGGGTCTTGGTGGGAGTGGGGGCGTGAGCTGGCCTGGGCTGTACAGTGGGAGGGCTCCTTTCCCCACCATTCAAGCCTCTTGACAGCTGTAGGAGGGGCAGCTGGTCCCAGCATTTCCTTACACTGGGAACTGGTGGCCACTATGGCTACCCCAAAGACTCCAGCTAGCAAGCCAATTATATATATGATGGAGGGCGGGGCTCCCTTTCCCCAGTTGCAGTCAGCAGTGGTAGCGCAAGTTCCCTGCACCACTTGCTGTGCTGGGAACTCTGGCAGGGGTGGTGGAAAAGGAGCCCCCTGCTGCAGGGGGCCCTGGCTCAGCCTCCAGGAAGACCTGATACAGGAAGCTGGTTGGGGTAGGAATGACTTTCCAGCAGGGGGGATCCATTTCCACTCCCTCTACCAGAGTTCCTAGTGCCTTGAAAAGCAGCACAGGGAACTCACACTGCTGCTGCTGGCTGCAGCTGGGGGAAAGGAGCCCTCCCACTGGGTGGGCCTCCCAATCTTTCTGGCTTGGGTCTTGTTGCGGGGGGAGTGGAGTGCCCCTCCTAGCCCTGTCCCCACCAAGACCCAAGCCAGGAATTGGGGGGAGGGGCGTGCAGGGCATCTGCCAGGGTGGATCCTTTTGCACCAGCCCCACAACAGAATTCCTAGCACAGTGAAAAGTGACACAGGGAAGTAGCTCTGTCACTACTGGCTGCAGTTGGGGGAAGGAATCCCCTTGCCATAAAAGCCCCTCCCACAGCTCGCTGGCTGGGGTCTGGGGCGGGGGCACGCTGAGTTCGTACAGTGGAGGTGGGTCCCCTCCCCCTCCACCAGCTTCTCCTGACAATTCCTAGCTTGCAGGGTTCTGGGGCTGGGGGGCCACTCTGGTAGCATCCTGGGTAATGTGCAGGAGTCCCCCTGCTACCTGTTGGTCTTGGCCACTGCAGGCAGGCACTGAGGACCGCCACTCCCCCAACCCTCCATGGAACAGGAAATGTCTGTTCGGTTGGAACTTACTAATTTACAGCTCTTTAAGGTGTGATATTTAGAACACTTGCCACCAGGGGGGGTTTGACTGTCTGTACATAGTCATAGGTTTGTTTGAAAACCGAGGAAGTATATTCCTATGCCTTATTGGAAAATTAAGAGTAAAATAACTTTGTAAAAGTTAATTTAATTTTACTTATATATGTTATTTTATATAGGCATAGGTTTGTTATATATATATATATATATATATATAAAATAAAGGTATTTTAGAAGGCACTGGGTCTCATGAGTTAATGTCAATGAGACATCCTCTTGGCTCTGGAAGGACTGGGGATCTTTTATGAAATAGCTAAATTCTTCCGAAAAGACAATATAGGGGTCATATCATGCGGGTGAAGGATAGGGTTCTTACATCAGGCTTAAGTCTCCATCTGTCAATTTCCTCCCCCTCCACCCTCACCATACTGAACTACAAAGGACTGGGTTGAATGAGACCACAGAGACAATTAATGCCTCTCCTTGCCATCACAGTTGAATTCCCAGAATGTTCAGAAAGAGAATCTGGACCCACACAATTGAGGGTTTCTTGCTTTCACACTAATTAATTAAATTTCAATTCTAAAATTCATCCCTTTTTGTCACAAACTTCTATTTCTAGGTTATATTTTTCACTGTGTCCTTGTAGTCTAATAAGATCTTGACAAATATAGTTATAAGTAATCAAATTAAGATTGTAAGTTTTACCCACTTGGCTAGTTCTATCTTTAGAATTTGCAGCTATGAAACAGCATTCATGGATAGTATGGAATGGGGTAGAAACCTGCAGTAAAAACTTTGAAGAAAGTAACATAATGAAGCATATTTTTCTTCCTTTTTGCCTTTGGAATCATTTTAATTACAGAGTTGTCACTTCATAATGAAACAAAATGCACTGTGCATTTTAAAAATCAACAAATTGGAGTGTAATGGTTTTCAGCTCTCAAGATCAATTTGTTCTCATTTGTTTTTCAGGTTAGTAATAGTTCAGCCTCTTAGAGAATGAATTTGCCAATTTTCTTTCTGCATGAATCTTTTATTTCTTTCTACAGTAGAGATTTGTGCTATTTTGGAACATAGCTCTTTCAAATTTTCCTGACCTTGAGAAGAGACACTACTGAAACCATTGTTCAAATTAATAAGAACTACATATTATTCTCCTTAATTTCAAGCATTTTTTGTGACACTAATTAAAACTTTAAGCATGCTCAGGTACATGCAGCTGGAACTGTAAGATAATTCACATTGAATTACAAAAGCTGAAATAAGTGCAGTCAGGCCTTAGGATATATAGTGATATAATAGAAAAAATGATTTGCTACATCTAGTGGTAGCACAGAGTACTGCCTGGCATCTTATAATTTTCATTTAAGTATATATAGTAATTAGCTAGAACTTAAATTTCCTTATAGCAAATTATTTTAATTACAAAAGATAAATGGAACATTCTGATATTTTCTGATTTTTGAATGTTTGCTTTGTTTCCTTAATAATATTACTTTAATATCAATTTTGTGGTGGCTGTTTTTTTAAGTGTGTGTGTGTGTGTGTGTGTGTGTGTGTGAATTTCCTAAGATTTTAAACAAGGCATCTGAAAAGAAAGTGAAATTCCACTAGCAGATTCAGATGTATTCATTCTAAAGGGCTTCGGAAGTGTCTCACACCACATTCTAATTTAAAAGCTAGGTGACTGTGGCATTCATGCCTACACAGTCAGATGGGTTGCAAATTGGCTGAGGGGCTGCACCCAGAGAGTGGTGGTGGGTGGGTCATATTTGACCTGGAGGGATGTGGGCATCGGAGTCCCCCAGGACTCGGTCCTCGGGCCCACATTGCTCAATTTCTTTATTAGCGACTTGGATGAGGGGGTGAAAAGCACCCTGTTCAAATTCACTGATGACACCAAGATTTGGGAAGAGGTGGGCACACTTGAAGGGAAGGACAGGATACATCTGGACCTAGACAGGTTACAGGGGTGGGCAAATGAGAATAGGATGGGTTCAGTACTGACAAGTGCAGGGTACTGCACTTGGGCAGTAGGAACCAGCAGCACACCTATAGGCTGTGGAACTCCCTTCTCAAAAGCACAGTGGCAGAAAGAGATCTTGGAGTCATTATCAATTCCAAAATGAACATGGGCCGCCAGTATGAGGACGCGGTAAGTAAGTCTAACCGGACCTTGTCATGGATCCACAGATGCATCACAGGCAGGGCCAATGGGGTGATCTTCCCCCTCTATGCGACACTGGTCAGGCCACCGTTGGAGTACTGCATCCAGTTCTGGGCGCGACACTTTAGGAGGGATGTGGCCAGCATTAAGAGGGTCCAAAGGAGGGCCTCTCGCATGATCCAGGGACAGCAAGGCAGGCCCTACAAGGAGAGGCTTCGGTACCTGAACCTTTTCAGCCTCCACAAGAGAAGGCTGAGAGGGAATCTGGTGGCCATCTATAAACTTACCAGGGGGGACCAGCGGGGAATGGGAGAGACCCTGTTCCCCCGAGCACCTCCCGGAATAACAAGGAATAACAGCCATAAGTTGTTTGAGAGTAGGTTCAGGCTGGACATTAGAAGGCACTACTTCACAGTCAGGGTAGCTAGGATCTGGAACCAATTTCCTAGGGAAGTGGTGCTGGCTCCTATCTTGGGGGTCTTTAAGAGGAGGCTTGATAATTACCTAGCTGGGGTCATATGTGCCCAGTATTCTCTCCTGCCCAGGGCAGGGGTCAGACTGGAAGATCAACTTGGGTCCCTTCCGACCCTATATCTATAAATCTATAAAGATAAGAAACTCTAGTGTTCCATCTTGTTCCCTATATATTTGAAGCCATTGGGTAGGTAGAGAACATATGAGCTACCATGCTGTCAGTATTGTGATTAGAGATGGGTGGGGAAAAATATTCCTGTCTCACAAAAATTTCTGATTTCAAAAATCTTTCCATGTGGCAAACCTAAGACCTCTTGGAGTTTTAATAGACACTCTGCAGTACTGTGGGGAGGGGATTGTTTTGTTTTTCCTGAACAGTTTCTTCCCTATTTCTATAGTGTCATTATTTTTTTGGAATATATGCTGGGTTATGTTCTATTTTTAACTAGCACATTATAAAGCATTTTAGTATTTGCTGTGGTTGTGGAAAATTTTTGATTCTTGAATATTTAGACACCTGTTAATTCTATTTTTTTCAAGCACTGATGCGTAGTGTAGGATGCTGTATGAAAACTATGGCTAAGACCTCAAGAATGCATGAAATTAATTTTCTTTTATGCCTCAGGTATTTTGCTCACCTCATACTTGAAAAGACTACTGTTTACCTTTGCAGTACTATCTGGGGGATAGTCGCATCTCTTTTGTCTTGGTCTAAAATGCTCAAGCTACACCTATTTCAGCATATTCTGTGGTCAGAAATAATTTCTGTCTTCCTCTGTGGCCCTCAAAGTGGTTGTCTCTGCCAAATGCTGTGTGGGGGACTGCTGGGTGTGGGGGATGGGGGGTGGGTATGGTGCAGATGGGGTGTGTGAAGGGTATGTGTGTGGGTTTATATGTTCTATGTGTGTGAGACTGTTGTGTGTGTGGGTATGATGAAGGGGTGGGGTATGGGTGCATGTGTGGGGAGGTGTACGTGTATGTGTGAGGGGTGTGGCTATATGTGTGGATATGTGATATGTGTGTAGGGGTTGAGGTATGGGGTGTGTTTGTGGGTATGGTGTAGGTGGTGTGTGTGCGTGTGGGGTGTAGGTAGGGTGGGAGTCAAGGTGCGGGTGTATGTGTGTGGAATATGTATGGTGGGCTGTGTTGTTGGGGTGTGGGGTGTGTGGGACAGTATTGGGGGTGTGTATGTGGGTATGGTGGGGACGGCGGGGTGTGAGGAGGCATGGATGTGTGAGTGGGTTGGGTGTGGGGGCTTCCCCCTTGCCTGCTCTTTTTGTGGCTTAGCCCGGCTCCTCCATGGGTGTGGGGAGGGGATTAGCGCTGCTTTCCTGGCTTGCAGTGTGCTGCAAAGGGCAGGAAGCAGCTGCTGCCAATGGGCAGCAAGAGGAGCCCCTGAAGCAGGGCGGGGCGGGGGTGGGGAGCAGGGAGCTGAGCCTGGCACTGCCAGCTGTCTTGGTCTTTGTCCCACACCTGCCTGGGGGGGTGCAGCTGAGCCAGCACAGGATCCTGCTGCTGTTGCTTCTGTCTCATGTGCCTGCCTGGCAGGGCTGCACCAAGTGCATGCTGGCTCCTGTTGCTGCTCCCCCTCTCCCTCTCCTGCCTATTCCATGCCTGCCAATCAGGGCTTTGTGAGCTGCTGAGCTCCTTCACACCCCCTGACTCCATCCTCATGCTTCCCTATCCCACATAAGCAGGACCAAAGCAAGCTGCAGGCAGAACCCACCCCGCTTCCCTCAGTGCTGAAGCTTCCCCTCCCTATCTGGTGCCTGGAGTGCTACAGCAGGGACAGGAGGAGGAGTTGCTAGAATCTGGGGAAGCCCAGCAGTTCCATGGACAGCAGCAGCAGCCCTGCTCAGAAGCTATGCCTGCTGATGGGGGAGGCTGGGAATGCAGGGAATGCAGCATGCGTTGCCCCAGGTGGGACTTGGCCGCGTGCAGAGCACAGCAGGGGCAGCCACCAGTGGGGCCAGATGCAATGAATTGGTGGGTGCCTTCCTGTGGGCTGGATCCAATGAACCAGTAGGCCAGATGTGGCCTCCAGGCTGTATTTTGCCCACCCTTGCTTTAACTCAATGAGAGGGAGGAGGTAAATGCTAACATGCTTTAGCATACTTTAACATATTTTGTGGGCATTGGCTCAACTTAACAAGAATGAATGATTGTTTCTACAATGGTACAACGGTTCTTTCCTGGTTGCCAGCTTATTCAGAATACCAGTAACTAGAAGTCTAAGTAGCTTCCCCACAGGTAATGTGTTCATAACCTCTCACTTCTCTTCATAGTATCATAGTTCTTATGGTTGGAAGGGACCTAAACAGATAATCAGGTCTGGCCCCCTGCCCCTGGCAGGAATGGGTGCTGGGATCATATCACTCCAGCCAAATATCTGTCCAGCCTCCTCTTGAAGACCCCCAGGGTAGGGGAGAGCACCACCTCACTTGGGAGCCCATTCCAGAGCCTGGCAGCCCTAACTGTACAGTAATGTCTCCTGATGTCCAGCCTGAACCTACTCTCTAATAATTTGTGGCCGTTATTCCTAGTAACCCCAGGTGGTGCCCAGGGGAACAGAGCCTCCCCCAATGCCTGCTGGTTGCCCCTGGTGAGTTTGTAAATGGCCACCAGGTCCCCTCTCAGCCTCCTCTTGTGGAGGCTGAATAGGTTCAGGCCCTTTAGCCTCTCTTCATAGGGCATGCAAGTGGCCCTCCTCTGGATCCTCTCAATGCTAGCCACATCCCTCTTGAAGTGTGGCTCCCAGAACTGAATGCAGTACTCCAACTGTGGCTTGACCAATGCCGCATAGAGGGGAAGGATCACTTCCCTGGACCTGCTTGTGAAGCATCTGTAGATGCACGATGAGGAGTGGTTAGCCTTACTCACATTGGTGGCTCGTGTTCATCCTGGAGTCAGCAATTACTCCAAGATCCCTTTCTGCCACCATGTTGACAAGAAGGGTGTTCCCCAGCTTATAGGTGTGTTCCCCAGCCTCTTGATGTAACCTTTTTCCATTTCACCTGAAAATGCTGCATCCACTCCACTGGCATGCCTTGTTCTAGAAGACACCAGTACAGCAATACAGTGTGTTTCTTTCTGTAGACCAGTCATTACACATCTTTGAGATAACATGTTTTTCTTCTATTATTGGAATTGGCTAATGCGTTAACTATTTACTGTTTCTATGTTTCTCATTACTGTAGCATCTGTCCGCCTCAGATATGATAATTAATTTATCCTATCATCCCTGAGAGGTGTAGAAATATTATTATCCCTATTTTCTAAGTAGGATAGGGCACTGAAATGCAGCCAGACTCTAATTTGCCCGCTGTGCCTGACAGAAGGAGGACTCCTGCATTCTCCCTTTCAGTGGTGATGGGGACTTGCATGTTTTTGGCTTTTGGATAATGCAGCAAGAAGTCACTCATGTTCTTCCTTTTGGTGCCAGAAACATTTTGGTCAAGGATTACGTGCTACACTCCATATGCATTTACTTGAAGAAAGGTGACTAATGGTCATTTGCATATGATTTCATCGGTCTCTTTAGTGGTTCTTCCATGCCTTTGAAAGAATATTTGCACCATTTAAATTGGGTTAGCCTCTCTGTGAAAACTAGATGTCATCTGTCACAGGAAGTATCATATAGTATTATACTAACAACGAAACAAGCAAAAAAAGACTTCAGATACCAGTAAATTGCCTATTAAAAACAAATCGTTACATGCAGTATTGTTAATTCAGTTCTGATTTGGACTTGCAAAATGGACATACACAAGGAGGTGCCATTTGCTGTCTGATGTTCCCATACAACCATTAGTCTGCATACATACAAATGTGCTTTGCTATGCAAAATTTGAGAGGGAGAATGTGATGGATAGTTGAAGTCATTTTGAAAATCTAAAAGTCATTTCCTTATAAATCTAAAATTGCTGGTAAGAATGCTGTCTTTCATTCTAATTTTGGACCTCATATAGCTGTTGCAGAAATTTGCAATATGTTAATATGTGATACATGCTTCAATCTTCTATGGTTGTCCTTGATATTAATAAGAATGGTGACCCCTGAGTTCTGGTGGATCTGAGGAATATCTTGGTGTGAAGAAAATATTGGAAGGTGAATGCCCATCTCTTCTTTTGCCCCAGTCTTCTTGAAGTCTTCCCATGCCACCAGCTCCCAATGTAGGTGTATCAGGAGTATGTTGGTAGCTAGAGGGAGTATATCTATTATTTTGTATCCTGGCAGTGACTAAAGGGCTCACGTACATGCCATGATTTTTGCCTGTTCATGTTTGCAGGACTGGGATTTCCCAGTGCTTTAGAAGTTTTTCTTATGCATTAAACTAAAGCTCTTTGGACGTAGTTTACTTTGGCTCTCCGGGAATTAAAGCATTGTGTCCATGAATTCATTGCGTGTGAACACAGGCACACAAAGATGTGTAGTGAGCCTTTTTGTCCACCAGATGGCTCTGTGACATTTTTGTAGTTCACCTCTTCAAATTGCTTTCACTTTCAAATTGCTTCTGCTTTTTATTTTTTTTCTTGTGTGGTTTGCCAGCTCCCTGCTTCCACAGTTGTGTGGCAGGGCATGGGCCTGGGGTGGGTGGGCGGCTCTGGGCCAGGGGGGCAGCGCTGGACTGTCTTGCTTTCCTGCGGCACTGGCCAGGGTCCCATCTTAATTCATTTGAAAACCTACTGTGTGTAAACACAGATGAGACGCTCCAAAATAAACAAGTTTAAATTTTATAAGCCTATTTAATTTAATGAGGATTAAAACCCATGGTGTTTACAAGCACTCATGAGATCTTAATTTTAAAGAAGCCTCAGGTCTTTGAATTATGCAGGAGGCTCTCTTCAACCCCAGAGGTGAAGTTCTAGAACACATGAGGAATTGTGTATCTAGACTAATAAAAACACCCAGGAGTTTTAAAGCTTGTGATTTAGGTGAAGACATAAGACAAATATTAAATCAATATAGGATGATTCACAGGTATACTTCTATAAAGAAATTGAAATATTAATTAGTTTCAGGCATTAATTTATCCAAACAGTTAAGTGGTGTTTCCGAGCTCAGCATTCTGTTTTCAGCAGCACTTGAATGTCCTATCCACTCAGATATTTTCAGTGTTTCAGACTAGATGCAATGGAATAGGGCATATGACAGTCAAATACAAAAATTCGATAAAGAAAATTGGAAAAAAGAATATGTAGATCATTCAAATTGTCTGCTGGACTCTTCTACTCAATGCCAGTTTATTTTATTTATTTTTTAATTCCCTTTACTGCCACTTAAGTAATATTTAGAGAGTCTGATTTGTGTTCTGCTTGATTGCTTGATTAAATTAAATTAAAAGCTAAGAACCAATTCCTTTAGTAAAAAGCCTGTTTGATTTCTTCCTGAGATAATGGGATCAAAATATAAGATACCACTAAGTATCATGTTGATTAAAGAAACACTTAATATGTTTTAATGGCAGTTAAATACCTGATCCATGAACTCTTGATCTGGCCTTCTCTTTTACTGGAGCATTTCAAAATATGCATGAAAACATGCAGTGCATTGGTATTCTCCAACCAGGGGGAGGGAGTGCAGGAATCCCTGTATACCATCTTGACCTCCAGTGTTTCAGGGTTCCCTAGGACAGCCGAGTGCACAGGACAGTACTCATTGACTGTCCATTATGATCCTCTTGAATGCTGGAGTACTGCTGGAGCATACAGATTTTTTTGAAAATGCTTTAAAACGAAGCACTTGAAAGATGTTCCTCACTTTTCAAGGGTTATTTTTGAATTCCGGTTGCAGCTATATACACCTGTACCCCCTCTGTTTGGAGTGTTTCAAAGGCACTTGGAACACTTCAAACAGCATGTCCATCAAGAGCCTGTAAAGGCTTGTCCATATTGTGGCATGTTCTGGCCAGGTCTTCATAAGCATGCCCTGCACACATGCTCTAAATCTAGAAGTATGTTGGTGAGGCCATTCTAGGTTTATCTTTCCCACTGAACATATTGGGACACCAAGGTCTCAAGAGCAGAGGAGGAGGAGAGAACACTGGAGAAGCCTCACTAGCATATTTGTAGATTCAGAGGATGTGTGCCATTCAGCAGGATGTTTTGCATCAGTTTAGTGCATCTAAATTGTTTTGTGGCATACCAAAGAAGAAGCAGTGGAAGACCCATAAAACCTTTGATCTTTGGGAAGTGCCAGGGGAGGGGCTACAAGGTGGAAAGGAATTCAAGTCTTAAAGGGTCAGAAGAGAGAGCAAGCAAGAAAAAGAATAACTTGGTGTCCTAGCAAGTTTGGCTAGGGCTGAAACCCTGGGTTATTAGTACTATACTATTAATTAAATAATTATTGGATAAAATGCATAAAGAACCTCAGGAGCAGGTCCATAACCCATGTTTGCCTATCTCTTGGTGATTAATGTTCAGTTGTATTAAGCTTACCAACATGTGGGTCTAGTCACTATGAATATTCTTTTTAATCTTCATAAGCAAAGTTTGATTAAAGTGAAATGACTTTTTAAACGTAATATTTCAGTTCTCATCTGAAAACCTGCTACTTCAAACTTTCTTTCTTGCTAAACATGTATATATGTCAATATTCTTCTGGAGAAGAAATAAAACCAAATTAAAAAATTACTTAGCAGTAAAGAAGATGGAGAATTGGCTAACATTTTACTCGCATCAATATTAACAAGCAGCTCATTTAAATTCACAGTGGTCTCTGTAGCCAGATTTTTTGCAGCAGATTGGTTTCAGGGGGATTAACAATCCAATACCACTTCAGTCTCTGCATAAAAAGAACATTTGGAAAAAAATATAGATAAACCACCATGTTTTGACAGGCAGAAAACTAGTGCTTTAACAAAGCAGGTACATGTGCAATGCATTCAGGCTGAGATTTACATACTGCAATGGGAGCTGCTGGTGTCAACATCCAAGGGGATTGCCACTGTTTCATAGGTGATTACCTGTGTAGTTAAGTATCTAATTTTAGACTCCCCAGTTTGCTATTTGCTCTTCCATTTTTTTCAGGGGAATGTAAATCAGAAAGACATAATTACATAGATAATTAGGTCTGAGAAGAACTGGTCAGAATGCAATATCTTTAGTAGGATACATTTGGTAGGCAAACATCAGTTTGTCACATACTTACACACTGCACAGCAGAAGTCTGAGACTACTAGACACACCACCAATGCAATTGAATAATAATTGACTGAAAGTGGAATAGAAAATGTCCATCTCAGAAATTTGTATATTATATTTAAAAATTATTACAATCTGAAATAGAAAAACATTAAGAATGTTGTGTTTCTCAAAGCTGTAGGAACCTAATATGTGCATAATCTAGTCTAGGGCTATCAAACATCTGGTCTGTGCTGCCACTCCTCCAGCCTCTTAATGGGCCAGGCAGTTTGTGCTGCAGCTAGAAATGGGTGTGGCCTGTTGCAGAATTCAGGACATTGGTATCAAGGTGAGAATGACCATTGATTGTAGGGAGTGAGTGAGGACAATGCAACTCAGTTGCCTTGTGGCCACCTGGCCCACTGCTGTTTGCATGCCTCTGCCACAGCAAAAACCCTCTTGGCCCATGGCCACTTGCCACAGTGCCGCCACCACCACTGCCCCATGCCCTGTGCCAGATCCAGTCTACAAGGAACCCCAGGGTAGAGAATGTACAATGTAAAGAGGGAGATGTCCCATGACACTTGTCTTGACATTTGTATATAGTCTTTTTATTATTTTTTATAATATGACCATTAGGCGATACCCAGTGGACAATGTCTGATTGTAGTAAAAGTGATGAAGGAAGGAAAATGTGTTGACAAATATACTGTGTGGACTGTCACAAGTAAACTTTTGCTAGAGTACAATACATGGAAACGGTAAAAACAAAGAAGACAAAGTAATGAGGAAGCTACTTCATGATTACAAAACACAAAGGATTTTATGCTGTTAGCTTTAGATAATTTATGTTTAAAAACGAAGAAATGTCAATGGCATATATACCATATTTACTCAAATACAAGACAGAGCTGATTATAAGATGACCCCACCAATAATTAGATTCTCTATATGGAAAATTTATATATTTGGTATAATTTTCCAGGTATAGAATCTAATTACTGGTGGTTTGTCTTGAATTTGTCCCCCTCCCACTGTTGACCTGGTAGCCCCTTTGCCCTTGGGCCTTCCCACCTTCTTCCCTCTGCAGCCACCCCCTCCCCCCCCCTTACTTTCAGACCCTGATCTCCCTAAGCACATGGAAGTAAGGAGCAAATTTGAAAAAACTGACCTTGAAATAAACATAGCTGTAGCAATTTGCACATAGTACCCATAGACTTAGTTCATCCAGAGTGGGTGCATTATACT
Organism: Alligator sinensis; assembly: GCF_000455745.1. Lineage (NCBI taxonomy): Eukaryota > Metazoa > Chordata > Crocodylia > Alligatoridae > Alligator > Alligator sinensis. The sequence goes on along the minus strand of NW_005842632.1, from coordinate 946,457 downwards.
TTTTTAAAAACTGCTGCAAGTTTTAGTGCAGGTACTCTGTAAACACACTTTTAAGAAGCACTTTGGCACTTATTGTAGCACAGCACTGGAGTGCACCCTTTAAGAGCTCAAGCAGCCTGAGAGGCAGCTTGCAGATGGTGAGCGGGCTAATGAGAGACTCCCCTGACCAGAAGAGGGCTCAGGCTGGAGCTATATAAGCCCAGGGCCTGAACCACTCAGGTAGTCTCTGCCTGCCAGCCACAAAGTGAGGAGCTCCTGGCAGCAGAGCAGCCAGGGCTCCTGAAGGTACCTGGCTTTAGGTAGAAAACCCCCCCAGCAAAACAAAAAACTCTGCAGGCCTGGAAACAGAGGTAAATCCCCTGGACAGAGAAAGACTGGGTTTCACAGTTAAGTGGGCTTTGGTTTATGTTAAACCTGTAGAGGTTTTGAGGTGTCTGCCAGAGGGCTGTGATACTTCTTATTTATTTAAGTTCTACTAGTCACCCAGGAGCCAACAGACAAAGAGTGGGGCCCAGTAAGGACTCCAGTTGCCTAGGAAAAGGCTGAGACCCAGACCAAAGGGTATATAAGCCCAGGGAAGGACTGAGCTGGACTAGAGAATCCCTGAGCCCAGAGGAGGGGCTTCATATGGGACCTGGAGTCCATGAGCCCAAAGGAGGGGCTGCGTGCAGGACCAGGGGTCCGAGAGCCCAAAGGAGGGGCTGCATGCAGGACCAGGGGTCTGAGAGCCCAAAGGAGGGGCTGCTTGTGGGACCAAGTGTTGAAAGACCCAAGAGGGTCGAGTGTACAAATAGTTAACATCAAAGAAAGAGAACACCCATGAGGCTTGGGGTGTGATGTAGGGGAGGAAATGGAGCCACACATTGAGCTGGTAAGGCTAAGGGTGCCCTGGAGGGGCAAGATAGTAGCCCTTGAAGCTGCAGAGGCCCTGCAGGGGCACAGGCCAGCTTAGAGGACCTATTGAGCTTGAGGGTCGAATCAAGGTTGTGGGGGTCCAGGAAAGACCCAGTATACTGCAAAATGGACTAACACTCTAAGGCCTGTGGGCAGCCTCCCTTATTTAACCTCTAGTAAGAATAGGCATGGCAGGAAAGCAATTAAGGGAGGGCTGTAATAGGGAGTGAGCTGGATGGCCACCCCTGGGGCATGAACCTGCCACTCTTATATATAGTAAAAACTATGCTTGATATTAATCCAAACCCACAAGATTAATGATTTACCATATTTCATTGGGCTAGGCTCTAGAAGAGTTCATGGCATTTCAAGCTATGGTGACCCCGCAGATCAGCATTGCTCAGTTATATGTGTGTACTCTAGATACCACCCCCCAACACAAAGGCTTCATGTGCTAATTATTCACCCAGTCATAACTGGAACTGTTTCTTGTCATGAGTCCTGGGATCCTTCAGAAATTTATGTGCAGATGAGGCTTAAGGCCATCTGGTCTGGCTTCACCTCATGGAGGGTGGGCCACACTAATTATATGTAACAGGCTGAGAGAAGAGCTGACAGAGGATTTCTGAGTAAATTGTTTGGGGCCCCATTTGGTGATGTTTGCCAGACAGTTAAGGCTGGTGAAGAAACAGGAATCATTGGAAATGGAAAAGAAAGGTATAACTGAGCTGTGGGAGTGAAGAAGAAGTTGAAATGTATGCAATGTAGTGGCTCACCATGACTTGAAGAAGTGTCAGTTCTAAGGGGACTGCACTCAATGGGCACTACTGTATATCTTATTTAGATGAGTTGTACTAAGCTGTTCTTGTGGCAAGTTCCTATCAGTTTATCAAATGTAGAAACTTTGGCTCAAGGGGATGGTGTCAGGACTGGCTCTGGCTCTTCTAGCATCAGCCTGGTATTGCAGTACCTCCAGGCCCTATGCCAGTTCTCTGTGGAGAGAACACCTGTCTTTTTTTTTAAGAGCTATTAAAAAAACAAACAAACCAAAAAAGGTTCCTATCAGCATGTTTGCCCACTGTGGGCCATGTGTTTTATAGTTATGCTCAATATTGGCTACATTTAATAAATTTCATTGTTGCTTTCAGCAGCAGTTCAAAGATGGACAGTGTATTTTATATAGTTTCCTTGTATGCAAATGTAAGATGAGGACTTCTTTTCCTTCATGTTGTTTAGGCAAAAAAAACTCATCTTGTATTCAAGTAAATATTGTACTCTAGTAATAGAAAAGATATATTTCTCATCTTTTTATTACTCATCTCTTATTGAATATCAAATTACAAATATGGATTTGAGAACAGATACTAATGTATTGTTTTATTAATTGCAGTCTAGTGACATGTTCATTTAGCTTGAATTCTTATTTACTTATAGAATATTAGAAGTTCAGCCACCATTGTAGGGTAATAAAATGAACATACAAAAGAAGGGTTAATATAAAAAAGGCTTTGACAAATAATTGTAGGCTAGTGCAGTTGTTTTCACTCTCCTGAGACCTATTACTCCCCTGAGACCTGCATTTTGACTTGCCTGATACTGCTGAGAGTGAATGCTTTGCATTTTATATTTGGAACATAGAGATCAGTTTACATTGCTGTTTAATCATAGGATATGATCTCATAGAAAAGAGGTGTTCAGTAATAATCAAGAAAAAATAGTGTATCAGAGGTCCCAAAGTCAAGGAACTGACAGATTTTTTGTTTAAATTCAGCTAGGATGGCAGAATGAGGGTTTGGATGGAAGAGTCAGTCTGAGGTTGAAGTTGTAAGTATTCTCTAGTGTGTAATCTGAAGATATATTTAGACAAGATAATTAATCTCATTATGCAAGGCAAGGTGCAGTTTTATTATCAACACTTGCTGTAGAATGAAAAATCCTAACAGAGAACCAATATTTTTTTCCAGAAAAAAACAATGAATATACAGTAGTCAGAGCAAAAAAAAATTAGTTAAGCACAACTGGAAACTTTGTTTGGAGGAATATAAGGTGATAAAATATGTATGTATTCAGCGGGAGGAAGCAGATCAAAGTGACACATGAAGTTTCCACAGACAATAAGCAGCACCTCATGTACCCAAAGGCACTGAAACTGTCTGTGGGGTGTATAAACCATGATATAGAAAACAAGGCATGATTGTTTAAAATTCAATAAATGGAATTGCTTTACAAACATACGTGGCTGTGACCCATAAAAATATACTTAATTTTGAATGACAGCTGATGGTCACATGTTGCAGTGGATTGGAGATTGAGCACAGTATGTCTCCAGTTCTTACGAAGCCAAAGGGGTTAAAAAAAAAAAAAATTTTTTTTTTTTTTTTTTTTTTTTAACTCAAAGATATAGAAGAGCTAGCATCACTTCTTCCCCTCCAGTCTTTTTAAGATAGAAATCTTTGAGCCTATGTTGTAGCTTTTTTTTTTCTGGTAAGCATCCTTAGTGACACTGCAGAACACTTGTTTCAATTCCCTGCCATGTTACTGACTTTCTAAGTGCTTCCATTCCCCGTTTGTAAAAAGACACAAAGTAGGGAAGGATGGCATTTTAGAAACTAACTAGTATAAACTTTGCATAAGCAATGACCTACTTCATCAGGTGCTAGGAATGGGCAGCTAGGAATAACATGTAGAAAAATATGTTGTTGCCTATGAAAGCTCATGCCTCTCTGAACCACTTAGTTTCTAAAGTACTACCCTACCCTACCTTCTGCCTGACTTAAGACTAACATACTTAATTACCTGTGTGCATTTGTAAAAAGGGGATAATTGTACTCACCCATGTCACAGTGTTGCATGAATACATACATTCAGTCTTGCGAGGTGCTTATAAATAAGAGTAATGGAAACGTATAATAATATAATTCTTCAAGAAACTGATTAGGGAGGGATGTTAAAAGGAGGAAAGCTTGAAGTGGGGACAGAAAGATGGATATTCAGGATGTGCAAGCTGCAGTTAGATGGAGAACTTTTCTCATTTAAAAAAATCTGTGGTCCAGTCTCTTAAGATCCTTTCTTATTTTTAACTTCTTACAAACTTCACACAAAATGTATTGATCTCACTAGGAGCATGTCTGTGGACTTGTCTTCACTGCTAAGATAAGTTAGGTTATCACTTGACTGGTACCATAACTCAGGTGTTGCCCACACAAAGAACTTATTAATTCTAGCATAGTGATGCTTCTTTAACCTAAGTTAGCTGACTCTGCAGGTGATACAGGCTAAAACTTAAATGAGCATAACTCATTAGCTGCTATCACAATCACTCTGGACATAACATCTGCTTGCAGGTGTGGGAGGAAAAACAGTGCTTTACTTTAAACTTGGTGCATTCCCATACTCAAGCTTAGTGTATGCTCAAAAGAGGCATTGCGTTAGTTTGACCTGGCTTTCCCAACATCTGTACAGATTGGGCACTTTAGTGGGGCATTTTTGGCACTTATCTAATAATTGATTGAGTCACTATTAGATAAATAGTCGTGCATCCACAGGTGCTTGTGGTGCATCCACAGGTGCATCTCGAGTAGAGCCAGGGAGGTGATCCTCCCCCTCTATGCGACGCTGGTCAGGCCGCAGCTGGAGTATTGTGTCCAGTTCTGTGCGCCCCATTTCAGGAGGGATGTGGACAACATGGAGAGGGTCCAGAGGAGGGCCACCCGCATGATCCGCGGACAACAGGGCAGACCTTACAGTGAGAGACTGTGGGACCTGAACCTATTCAGCCTCCACAAGAGAAGGCTGAGGGGGGACCTGGTGACCGTCTATAAACTCACTAGGGGGAACCAGAAGGGTTTGGGGGAGACGCTGTTTCCCCTAGCCCCCGCTGGCATAACAAGGAGTAATGGGCACAAGTTGTTGGAGAGGAGGTACAGATTGGACATCCGAAAAAATTACTTCACAGTTAGGGCGGCTAGGAGCTGGAACCAACTTCCAAGGGAGGTGGTGCTGGCCCCTACCCTGGGGGTCTTTAAGAAGAGGCTGGATGCCTCCCTGGCTGGACTCATTTGAGTCCCATTTTTGTTTTTAGGGTTTTTTGTTGTTCTCCCGCCCTGGCAGGGGGTCGGGCTAGAAGATCTATTAGGTCCCTTCCGACCCTAAAACTATGAAACTATAAATGTGCCAAAGTGTCATGCTGAAACTCCCAATCTATACAGACACTGCAGAGCCGTGGGAATGTTTCATCTAGGCAGTTCCCTAGTATACCCTGCCCTCCCATGTCCTCATATACACGCTAAGCCCAGTAGTATGCGGGTGGTGACCGTCCAGGATGTCTTAGTAGTCACTCTTAAGATCTTGGTCTCCAGTATGTTTGAAAGTGCCTGCTCTGGGTGATTCACAGATTCATAGAATGTAGCCTGGAAGGGACCTCAGAAGATCATCAGGTTCAACCCCGCCTGCACCAAGCAAGAAAGACAACCGGGGTCAAGTGGCTCCAGCAAGGTGACTGTCCAGTCTTCTCTTCAAGAGGGATGTGGATAACCTGGAGAGGGTCCAGAGAAGGGCCACTCATATGGTTAAGGGCTTGCAGGCCAAGCCTTATGAGGAGAGACTAGGGCACGTGGACCTCTTCAGCCTCCGCAAGAGAAGGTTGAGAGGCGACCTTGTGGCTGCCTATAAATTCATCACGGGGGCACAGAAGGGAATTGGTGAGGTTTTATTCACCAAGGCGCCCCCGGGGGTCACAAGAAATAATGGCCACAAGCTAGCAGAGAGCAGATTTAGACTAGACATTAGGAAGAACTTCTTCACAGTTAGAGTGGCAAGGTCTGGAATGGGCTCCCAAGGGAGGGAGTGCTCACCCATGCCCTGGGGGTCTTCAAGAGGAGGTTAGATAAGCATCTAGCTGGGGTCATCTGAACCCAGCACTCTTCCCTGCCTATGCAGGGGGTCGGAGTCGATGATCTATTGAGGTCCCTTCCGACCCTAGCATCTATGAATCTATGAAAGTGTGATGGTACATTAGCAACATGTATACAGTGTATATACAAATATAATTTTTATTTTGCAGGGCATTTTTTGTACAACATAGTCCAGATATTGTGACTTGAGAAAGTTCCAATTGATGTCAGTGGAAGCTTTGCTTGAGTAACACTGTGGGTCAGGTTTGATAAGTTTATATCCTATGTTGGAGGTTGAGGTGGCAGCAGACCACAACAACCAAGCTTGGATCTGAGGTGGGCTGACAATAGGACCTGGCTCCCCACAAAATGCCTCCTTTTGCTGAAGTGCCTGTTGCCTGGCTGCAGGGTGGAGTGGGCAAAGCCTCACCTCCACTGAAGACTCATTTTTATGCATGTGTGTGTAATATGTAATACTCAAATGTGCACATTATATGTTTATATTAGGAGTGTGCGAAATGGGCCATATTCGATTTGGATTCAGCCCAAAATGGGGACAGTGATTTGATTAATTGATTTGGATCATTGTCGCCAATTTGATTTGGCCAAATCCAAATCTGAAGATTTGATGCTGATTCAGAGAGTCAGTGATTTGGCCATAGACACAACTTTAAATGTTTTTTCTACATACCTCAAGGTATCAGGCATGGCTTGTGAATGCTGTGATCCTGGGGTGGATGGAGCATCCCACTGGAGCTTGTGGGGTACTTTGGGGTCTGCTGCGGAGCACCCGGGGCCCCCCTGCATCCCCTTGGCTCAGTGATTGGCTGTGGGGGGACCCCAGGTGCCCCCCAAGACCCAGGAGGTAACAGTCACCGAGCTGGGGGATGCGAGCCCCCTCCCCCCCTGCACTCCTGGAAGTGGACCGGAAGCCAGCATCACAGCATTTGTAAGCCTTCTGCTACCTTGAGGTGTGTAGAAAAAACATTTAAAGCTGTTTCTGTGTCTGAATTTCTGAATCTTTCCAAATCGATTTTGAGGGTTGCAGTTTGGTTTGGAGAGATTAAAGGGTCTCCTGATTTATAGATTCATAGATAGATTTCTAGGGTCAGAAGGGACCTATTAGATTATCGAGTCCAACCCCCTGATCTGGGCAGGAAAGAACACTGGGGTCAAGTAACCCCAGCCAGGTGTTTGTCTAATTTCCTTTTGAACACATCCAAGGTAGGGGAAAGCACCACCTCCCTTAGAAGCCCATTCCATATTTTGGCAACCCTCACCGTAACAAATTTCTTCCTGATGTCCAATCTAAATCTACTCTCCTTCAGTTTATGGCCATTGTTTCTAGTAACCCTGAGGGACACCCTGGTAAACAGAGTATTCCCTGCTGACCCCCCCGATGAGTTTGTAAACAGCCACAAGATAACCTCTCAGCCTTCTCTTGTGGAGGCTGAAGAGATTCAGGTCCCTCAATCTGTCTTCATAGGATCTTACCTATAGGCCCTCAACCATATGAGTAACCCTCTTCTGAACCCTTTCCAGGTTATCCACATCCCTCTTGAAGTGGGGTGCCCAAAACTAGATGTAGTACTCCAGCTGTGGCCTCACCATTGCCACATAGAGGGGAACTATCACCTCCCTAGACCTGCTCACGATGCACCTACTAATGCAAGAAATTTGGAGATTCAGCCACTGAATCGGGCCGAATCTCCACCGAATAGAATCAGAGACTGAAGCTTCGCACAGCCCTAGTTTGTGTGTGTGTTATATAAAATGTATAATCACAGACATGCACGCACGCACACACACACACTATGTATATATGTGTATGTGTGATTATATAATGTTTTAACCAGGACTCATTGTGTGTATTCATGCATTGTATAATTATACATACATATAATTATGTGTATATGTGCATGTATATATAATGTTTTAATGAGAACACATTTTATATATTACACACATGCACACCCACATGTATAACTTCATGTGATTATAGAGATAGATATATAATCCTGTTTTAAAACATTATTGTAAAAAAAAAAATCTTATTGATGGCCAAGAGACTATTCAATAAGATTCATTTATGATTCAATAAAGGCTTGTGCTGTATTAAGTATTAACCCTATATTAATTTTTTACAGTTAAGATTGGGCTCAATATTTGTTCTCACTCTCCTTTTACTTTATAACCATTTTAGTTAATCTAATTGCTTAACCAATTAAGTAATTGTTAGTTACTGGTTATGATTGATTGTTTCCTTAGTTTTAATTTTAAATGCCAAAACTAATAAACAAGGGTAAACATAATTAATTTTGAGCTATGTTTGTCTCTGAATTGAAGAAATTTTGTGTATGATTGGAAGTATAAATGTTTGCATGTATGCTATTTGGAGTTAAACTAAAGACCTCTCTTGGAATTTACCAATTCAGTCCAAATGTCTATGGGGCACATACAAATGTGCATTTTTTGGTAATGGAATTCAACACAATTATTTATACATCATTTTTATGGCACGATGAATAATTTTTGGATATGGTAGACTTTGCTTTTAAAAGCAATTTGTTTCCACTAGGGGGCACTAATGTTTTTTTCCTTATGATTTCATTAATCTAAATCTAGACAAGATTAAATCTGTTTAAAAGACAGAACAAAGTGCTTAGCATTGCAGAAACAAAATTACCATATGTGCAAGAAAATAGATGAAACAGGCATACTGTATCTTCAAAGTTGCTTTGTCTCAAAAGTTAAGTAAAATAAAATGTTTTGTTATGTTAGATGCATGCACATTCAAATTCTGCAGATCGTATCTGACTGTTTAGTCACTGAAAAGTTCTTAAGTATTCCAGTACTGCAGCTCACATTATGTTTTATTATGCTTACAATAAGATGGTTACTAGCTTTATTTATTAATTGATTGATTTATTCATTTATTTTTTTAACTATTACAAAGTGTATCAATCTAAAGCCTGGTTTGGTTTTGGTTTTTGTTGGGTTTTTTTTTATTACACATAGGGAATCTAAATTGCAGTAAAAATGAGGAGAGAGAAAGACCCACTGCTTTCTCTTGTTAAAGTGAGCGAAAAATCATTATTTCTATGTCAGGGCACAAGACAACTCATCCAATTTATACACGATTAAAAAGTATTACAAATGTGGAACACACACAAAAAATACAGCAGAGACTTTCTATGCCTGAAGAAGGGTGCTTGTGCCTGTAAACTTGCAAAGAACTTTTCTCCAGCTACTCAGTTGGTCTAATAAAAGATATCAAAGAACCTTGCCTATGAACACAAAATAAGGCCTTTTCAAATGTGTGCATCTCTTGCATTATATTGTTTTTATATTGTTCTTCGAACAAAATGAGTTATACTGCCTCCTTTGGTCTTATTTTCAAAGCCCTACACAGAGGGCAAACATATTGCATGCTCTACCTGATAGAATTTTAAATATCTTTCTTGAGACTGTGCCATCCCAATTAAGGCAGATGCATAAAGACTATAAGTGGAACACTAGTTAAAAAGTGGCACAATTCTAACATATCAACAGTTGAGCAGGAAGCGTGCTGCCAGTTAAAGTTGTACCCAATGTATTCCACATTTCAGAGAGCTACAGGCCTGCTCACAGAGGCACATTTGTAATTTTCATAATTTTTATAAAAGCAGTCAGATATGAAAATACAGGTTAGGGAAAGGGCTTACAGGGAAGAGAGAGGTGTTCTTTCAGCTACCTATTTTGACGTTTATACTGTGCAAAATTGCTGAAATATTTTTTGCTGTCAGGGATTCTTAATTTAATGATACTGTATTTTATAGCATTTGAATTAAACATAACATGTAATTCATGTTGGATTTTTTTGTATGGTACCACTTAGGTATAACTGGAAAATTATTTACCGAACTAAGTCTTTGCTTTCTATACAACATGACATAGGTGTTAATATACAGTGAATTTGCATGTGCTACAAAACTACTGTCAATTGGTATAGGACTTGCTGAAGCAATCTGGATAGAGCAAAGGGAGATGAAATTGAACAGGGGTTCTTGGTATTCTGAAATCTGCCTTTTAACTCAACCTTTCAGTTTGACTATCAACATAGGCCTATGACTTAAATTCATACAAGTCTCAAAAATGTTTATGGTAGAAAGGGATTTTAAAATTAATTTCTGAACAAATGTCAGAAAATATAAACTGTATGGAAAATGAATGAGAAAAAACCCCCAAAAGTTGACTGAACATGTCTGGTTTCATTAATCCGATCTGTGAATGATTTAGTTATATTCTCTCAGTCCACACTACATAAAAACAAAACAAAAATTAAAACATTTTGGTTCATCTGGATTCACTGTTATTTGGATGAATTTTTTATAGGTTGGATAATCATAACGGAAGTGTAGGAAAGAGAGACATCTTTTGTGCTAAATGTAGACTTTTTGTTTGTTTTTAACATTGTAAATTACTGAACTTCATACAATTTTATGGGATTCTGTAAGATTATGTTTATTATCATAGAAACTGACCAAGTATAAGTGAAATAGTTGCTATCATGGGAAATCATTTTTTTCCTTAAATGCCAGACTACATAACATTGCCTCTAGGAACACATGGCTGGTCTACTAAGTGTGTATGCAACCATGAAAATTTGAATGGCTTCTTTTTGTAAGACAGCAAGTTTTTTATTATGTGTGAATCACTTTTTCTTTTCAGATTTAACTTCATATTTTTAGCATTTAACAGACCCTTGTCTTTGGTAGAATCTTGTGGCAAATTTGGACTCCCAGACCAAATGTTAAATGATATGAAGCCTGCCATTATATTATAGTTGACTACATTCATTGTGTCAGATGTGCATTTCACTTTGTATCTGGAGGTATGATTAAATGTTTTCTGTCTTATATATATCAACCAGAGCCCATTTTAAATAAGCTGGTTGGAATAGTTAAGACTGTTGATGTAAGATAATGCTGTATATCTATGTTTATCTGGAATAACTGAAATGCTAGTTTGGTACTCAAACTGATATGAGTAAAGAAATTCTGTTTTGCTAATGATCATAGGTCACCCAAGGGAAAGTACTATCTTTATGTGAATTCCAGCTGGATGTTACCCTAAAATGCTAATGGAAGGCCTTTGAGGCATGCACATCAAAGGGCTTGCTGGCCTGTAATGGAGGAAATCACTCCCCTTACACAGCTATTTTGTGGCTAGTTTCTCACAAAAGATTAGAGCTAACCTATTCAGTGGCTCCAGAAAAATCATTGATTGTGATAGAGGCAAGATAGTGATGTTTTTATTCTGTTGATCTACAAAAGTTTATACTAATGTTAAATTTTTCTCTCCTATATTTTATATCATTTGTGATCATTTTTACAGTAAGCTAGAAAGTGCATGATGGGTACTTCGGAAAAAAAAAAAGAATTCCTGCTCTTTGCTAAGTGCAGTCAAAAGAAAGGAACTCCTTGAGAAAACAGTGTAGAAAGAAACTCTCCATTCTCTAGACCAGAACAGCTGGCATGAGTTAGTATGAAGAAGGAAAGTGCTGACTAGAAAAAAGAGGCATGATCCAGCTTTATATGTAGAAACTGCAGTTCATTTATAGGGAACTTTGCTCATGAAAAAACTGTGAGGTCTGATCCATTTGCAGTATTGATCTAGGGAGCAGGAATCTTGTGAATGTGCAATCAGTAGCTGGATTATCAAGTGGGTAATACACAATAGGGTTATGCAAAACACCATTGTTTTGTTTCGACGTCCATTTTTCTATTTTGAAGGGACAGTGTTCTGTTTCGTTGTTTCGAAGTACTGTCCCGTTTCGTTTCATTGAAGCTGTTTCACTGTTTCGACAAGTTTCGACAAGTTTTGACATTTTCCCATAGGTTATAGTGGGGAATCATGAAAATGCCTAACACGTTGTCATTTCTTGCCTGATTTGGATGATAGCCCCTTTTGAGGGCATGAAGCCTACCAAGTTTCAAAGAGATAGCTGCAGAGGTTTCTGGGAAACTGTACCTCAAACTCTTCAAAGTAAAAGTCTTGACGCTTGCCAGCAGCAGCAGCCTCCTCTCATCCAGCATGCAGATCCAGGGACCTGAACCCCCAGGAGAGCTGTGGGACTGTGCTGGACTCCTCCTGGGGGTGAGACAGGACAGTTTGCAAGCAGTTCACAGGTCAGTTTGCCACCCCTTCTTTGAAGGGAAGCCTGAAAGATAAGTTTTGCTTTTTTTTTTAAATGTAATTAGGACTGAGTAACCTACATAGTTTTATTTTAGCAGCTAAAACTCAGCAGCTAGACCAAGACTTAAGACCCTTGTTTAATGAGAGACCAGAGCAAGGGGCAGTTTGCTTGGAAAGTCTCTCTCACATTCCTTCACTGTAAGCTTGCTGAGAAGAAAGAGGTTGCAGGGAAAAGAGAAACCTTCAGATCAAGGAACAGCAAACAGGCCAGCTACAGAAGAGTTTGCTAGGGAAGGTCTGCTTGAAAAGAGAGGCTAGATGTGAGAGGCAGCAGATTAGAAGACCCAGAGACATGGCTGGAGGACATCACAATCCCAGAGCCACTACCACTTCCATCTGTTTTTCTGCTCCCACCTGTGATGTGTCTGTTCAGGGAGGACCACACATTGTTGAGGCTTCTACCCAGTACCTGGTTTGGTGCTGTGCAGACTGCGACTTGAAGATTCCTTCCAGTGTCATCCAGGTAGGGGAGTGCCCACAATGTGAGCAGTGCCTTCTGGTGTTGTTCCTCAGGGAGAAGGCAAGAGAGCTACAGGAGGAAGTACCAAGGCTCCAAAGCATCCTCTGACATGAGGACTTCATCGATTCCATGCTGGAGGAAATCTCCAGGATTGTAGAGGAAGGACTGCCAGAGATGGTGCTAGAAAAGGAAGAGGGTTTGGACTCTTAGGAAGGTGGAAGCTTGTATCTGCTGGCAACAAGAAGTCTTTATTCCCATGTGCAGTGGTTTGCCTGAAGAACAGGTATGGAGCACTAGCAACAGAGGAGGAGCAGCACATTCCATTGGTGGAAGAGGCCAGGTCAGGAATCCCCAAGGTGGGGAGGATTCAGACCACTACCGTTAAGAGGAAGTGATTGGTGGTGGTCATTGAGGACTCCTGTCTGCAGGGGATAGAGGGATCCATCTGCTGGCCTGACTTGTTGTCCTGGGAGGTCTGCCACTTCCCTGGAGCCTGCATATGAGGTGTCATGGAAGGATTACTGAGACTTGTCCAATCCTCTGACTACTATCCCATGCTGCTTATCCATGTGATTATCAGTGATACTGCCGAGGTGACCCTGAGAAGATCAAGAATGGGTACAGGGCTCTGGGTGCAAGGGTGAAGGAGATGGGGCACAGGTAGTATCCTCCTCATGCCTTTTGGTCAACGGGAAGAGCCCTGGCAGGAGTGGATGCATCCCCCAGATCAATGCAAGGCTGCACAGGTGGTGTCACCAGCAGGGTGTTGGCTTCTTCAACCATGGGAATATTGTTCCAAGAAGAATTGCTAGGAAGAGGCAAGACCCACCTGACAAGGAGAGGGAAGAGCATCTCTGCAGACATGCTTACTAACCTAGCGTGGAGGGCTTTTAACTAGGTTCACAGGGTGGGGTGGGGGACAAAGCCCTGAGGTAAGTGGAGAAGCAGAGGATCTGGAGGAAGCACAAGGAGGATGGAGCACCTGAGAAAGTAGGACAATCGGCTAGTCACTTCAGGTGTCTGTACATGAGTGCATGGAACCTGGGAAACAAGCAGGAAGAATTGGAAGTTCTCACATAGCCAACGAACTATGATGTGATTGGAATAACAGAGATTTGGTGGGATAGTCCACTTGACTGGAGTACTGTCATGGATGGGTACACAGTGTTCTAGAAGGACAGGCAGGGGAGAAGAGTTGTACTGTATGTAAAAGAGCTGTATGATTACTCAGAGCTCCAATATGAAACTGGAGATAGGCCTGTTGAAAGTCTCTGTGTTAAGGTCAGAGGGGAGAGCGACAAGGATGATGGCATGGTGAGTATCTGCTATAGACCACCAGACCAGGAGGATGAAGTAGATGGGGCTTTCTTCAGAAAATTAGCGGAAGTTACCAGATCACAGGCCCTGGTTCTTATGGGGGACTTCAGTCACCCTAATACCTGCTGGGAGGGCAATACAGCAGTGCATAGGCAATCTAGAAAGTTTTTGGAGAGTGCTAGGAACAACTTCTTGGTGCAAGTGTTGGAGACCAAGTAGAGGTGATACTTTTCTTGACCTACTGCTCACAAACAGGGTAAAATTGGTGGGAGATGTAGAAGTGGATGGCAAGTTGAGCAGCAGTGACCATAATATAATCAAGTTCAGGATCTTGACAAAAGGAAGAAAGGAGAGCAGCAGAGTATGGACCCTGGACTTCAGAAGATCAGACTTTGCATCCCTCAGGGAACTGATGGGCAAGGTCCCCTGGGAGGCCAGGAGAACTGGTGGTATTTTAAAGAAACCTTACCAAGGGCACAAGAACAGACCATCCTGATGTGCAGAAAGAATAGCAAATGTGGCAAGTGACCAGCTTGGCTTAGCAGAGGACTCTTCGGTGAGCTTGAACACAAAAAGGAAGCTTACAAGGAGTGGAAACTTGGACAGACATTTTGGGAGGAGTATAAGAATATTGTTCAGGCATGTTTGGATGAAATCAGAAAGGCCCAAGTGCAACTGGAATTACAGCTAGCAAGGGACGTGAAGGGTAATAAGAAGGGTTTCTACAAGTATGATAGCAACAAGAGGAAGGTCAAGGAAAGTGTGGGGGAGGCAACCTAGTGACAGATAATGAGGAAAAGGCTGAAGTACTAAATGCCTTTTTTATGTTGGTCCTCACAGGCAAGGTCAGCTTCCAGACTACTGCACCAGGCAGCACAGTTTGGGGAGAAGGTGACCAGCCCTCAGTGGTGAAAGAAGAGGTTAGGGACTACTAGGAAAGCTGGATGTGTACAAGTCCATGGGACCGGATGCAATGCATCCGAGGGTGCTGAGGGAGTCAGCCAATGTGATTGCAGAGCCGCTGGCCATTATCTTTGAAAACCTGTGGTGATTGGGCAAGGTCCCAAATGATTTGAAAAGGAAAAATATAATGCCCATCTTTAAGAAAGGGGAGAAGGAGGATTGAGGGAATTATAGACCAGTCAGCCTCACCTCAGTCCCTGGAAAAATCATGGAGCAGGTCCTCAAGGAATCCATTTTGAAGCGTGTGGAGGAGAGGGTGATTAGAAACAGTCAGCATGGATTCACCAAGGCAAGTCATTCCTGATCAACCTGATTGTCTTCTATGATGAGATGACTGGTTCTGTGGATGCAGAGAAAGTATTGGATATAATATACCTTGGCTTTAGCAAGGCTTTTGATATGGTCTCCCACAGCATTCTTGCAAGCAAGCTGAGGAAGTATGGGTCGAATGAATGGACTTTAAGATAGATAGAAAGCTGGCTGGATTATTGGGCTCAGTGGGTAGTAATCAATGGCTCAATGTCTAGCTGGAAGCCGGTATCAAGTGTAGTGCCCCAGGAGTCAGTCTGGGGCCAGTGTTGTTCTATATCTTCATTAGTGATTTAGAAGATGAGATGGATTGCAACCTTAGCCAGTTCACAGATGACACCAAGCTGGGGGTATAATAGATATGCTGGAGAATTAGGATTCTGAGTGACCTACACTAATTGGAGGATTGGGCCAAAAGAAATCTCATGAGGTTCAATAAGGACTGTGGTGAGCCAGTAGGGGGTGCTCCTGCATTGAACCACCCACCTCACTGCACCTGGCCACCTTCCAGGCTCCGAGTGCCTCCCTGGGGGTGCCTCACGTCTGGCTGACCCCCTTCCTGGAGCATACCCACTAGCCTGAGGGTTCCACTGCCACCACCCAGGGCTGGGCTTGATTCTGGCTCTGCGCACTCTGGGAAACACAGGCCTAGTTGCCCTCGAGGGTACTTGATTCACTTCAAGAACTTGGGATGCTTCCCTCAGTCAGAAGCACAAGTAGTGGTCTCCCTTAGTCAGCTAAACCAAGGGGACCCCAAGGCATAATCTAGACCCACTCCCAATAAGTCTCCCACACTAGGTACAAAGGAGAACTGTATTGGTTACAAGGGGTAGGGTTGGAATAGGGTACAGGGTAGAGCAATATCAGAGAAATCCCATAGAGCAAACTCGCATGGCTGGGTAGCCTTTGATCATGCATCTGAATTACTGCAAGCTATATATCTAGTTAGAGCTTGGGTAGCTTACTCACATGTATCATCCAGAGGCAGGTGGAGATTCCCTCTGGAGGCAGGCAGTTCCTTGAGCATGAGTTTTGAGAGAGAGAGAGCAAGTTTCAGATGGTTCAGCTCTCCTCTCTCTCTGAATCTTCCTCATGGCTGCTGCCCCCTCCTCCTGTGTAGTCCTTAACTTATATAGCCCTTGTGACCTCATTTACCTGGTCCAATGGAGGCCAGCACCTGTTGGCTGTCAGCCAACCAATTTGAAATGCATCACGAGTTCCTGGGCAGACTGTCAGTTGCTAGCTCCCCAGGGAGCAAGCCCCTCACCCAGGTATGTGATGCCAGTCACGTAGGCAGAGGGAGCAGGTTTCCCCCCTCCCTCAGGAATGTATCCAGCTCAGGTTACCTAAAGAGATAAGGTAAGGTGTGTATCCCCTGCTGGAGCCCATCCTAACCAAATTGTCACAGAGCACAGTTAATGGGGAGAAACAGAGGTGGCCTTCTGCCACAAGGACAAGTGCAAAGTCCTGCACTTAGGATGGAAGACTCCCAGGCACTGCTACAGGCTGGAGATTCATAGATTCATAGATGTTAGGGTCGGAAGGGACCTCAATAGATCATCGAGTCCGACCCCCTTCATAGGCAGGAAAGACTCACTGCCTAAGCAGCAGCTTTGCAGAAAAGGACCTGAGTGTTACAGTGGACAATAAGATGGATTTGAGTTAGCAATCTGCCCTTGTTGCCAAGAAGGCTAACAGCATACTGGGCTGCATTAGTAGAAGCATTGCCAGCAGATTGAAGGAGGTAATTATTCTGTTCTAATTCTGAACTGGTGAGGCCACATCTGGGGTACTGTGTCCAGTTGTGGGCCCCTCACTACAGAAAAGATGTGAACATGTTAGACAGAGTTCAGCAGAGGGCAATGAAAATGGTTAGGGGTCTGGGACACATGGCTTATGAGGAAAGACTGATGGAACTAAGGGAGGAATAGGACCCCTGCTAAATGGGCAGAAACAATTGGTGACGGACAGGGGGGACAAGGCTGAACTCCTCAATGAGTTCTTTGCCTCAGTGTTCCTAAGTGAGGGGCACGACAAGTCTCTCACTGGG
>NW_005842632.1:928186-928415 GCF_000455745.1 Alligator sinensis | reverse complement strand
AAGATGAACATGAGTCGGCAGTGTGATGAAGCCATCAGAAAAGCTAATGGCACTTTATCGTGCATCAGCAGATGCATGACGAATAGATCCAAAGAGGTTATACTTCCCCTCTATCGGGCGCTGGTCAGACCACAGTTGGAGTACTGCGTGCAATTCTGGGCGCCACAATTCAAGAGGGATGCGGATAACCTGGAGAGGGTCCAGAGAAGGGCCACTCTTATGGTTAAGG
>NW_005842632.1:918110-927948 GCF_000455745.1 Alligator sinensis | reverse complement strand
GGCTCCCAAGGGAGGTGGTGCTCTCCCCTACCCTGGGGGTCTTCAAGAGGAGGTTAGATAACCATCTAGCTGGGGTCATCTAGACCCAGCACTCTTTTTCCTGCCTATGCAGGGGGTCGGACTCGATGATCTATTGAGGTCCCTTCCGACCCTAACATCTATGAATCTATGAACTCAGTTTTTTAATTTCCCAAAGAGAAGACTGAGAGGGGATTTGACAGCAGTCTTTAACTACCTGAAAGGTTGTTCCAAAGAGGATGGACCTAAACTGTTCTCAGTGGTGACAGGATAGAACAAGGAGCAATGATCTCAAGTTGCAGCAAGAGAGGTTAAGGTTGGATAATAGGAAGAACTTTCTCACTTAATTGGGTGGTGAAGCACTGAAACAAGTTACCTAGGGAGGTGGTAGAAGCTCCAACCTTGGAAGTTTTTAAGGTCCGGGTTGACAAAGCCCTGGCTGGAATGATGTACTTGGGGATGGTCTGGCTTTGAGCAGGGGGTTGGACAAGATGACCGTCTGAGGTCCCTTCCAACCCTAATTTTCTATGATTTTGTTTTGGGAATGGCTGAGCCATTTTGGAGGGCTTGCCCCTCTGCTAGCTCCCCAGAGTAGGATCCACTATCTGAGCGGGAACTGACAGTTTGCCTGCTGCTACTTATTCTGCTTTCAGCAGAGCAGAAGAGCAGCCTCTCCTTGGTCCTTCCCACCCCCCAGATTGGGGTTAGAGCCTGGTGAAGGAACAGAAAGCAGGGAGGGCAGGGGGAAAATGCAAGCTGAATGCCTGTATGTTCCATCTCCCAGAAGGATTTCTGCTGGTGGAAATTTCTCAGAATTTTCCACTAGTAGAAATAAACCACCTGTTTGTGGCCTCAGTAAAAGAGGGCTAAGCTACCATATGTGAATTTTCAAGGGACTACCAGGCTTTGTGGTACTTCCTGGGGTTTTGTGGCCACTTGCTGATGAGCCGAGGTCTGAATTTCTGTTATTGTAGGAGTTCCCAGGATATTCAGGTTCCAACTTGGAATCCTACCCTGTGTTTCTAAGGTTCCTGGCTCCCAGGTGGACCTTCCAGGCAGACTGCTAAGCTTCCATTATTCTTGCCTCTGGGACAAGCCTGCCAAGGGGGCTGTGCCGGGACCAGACATTGGAATTTCCATGGTCCTCAGCTTGGGGAGACATCTACTGAGCAGACTGTCCCAGGGGTAGGAACCTCAACAGCTATAACACACCCATCAAGGGGACTGCCCTGGGGCCAGGATTCCAGAGGTTCCAGTTTGCAAGGTTCCATTAAAATCCTACCTTGGATTTAGCAAAATGATGAATTTGAAATGTTTTGAATGAGACATTTCAGGTTCAAAGAACCAACGTTTATGGGTGTAGGTAAAAGAATTAGCATGGACATATGAACTTCATCCATCCTTTGAAGTATAGAAGTACTTTGATCAGTGTAGTCTCCATACTCTACCTATGGCAAATGCCAGAATGATAAGCATGAAGGGTATCTGAGATCTCCAGATAAAAGGTTGCTTTTCCACCAACACCTCAATAAAGGAAGATGAGACACAGGAAAACAGATACTTTAAGAGAAATTATATAATATATGGATTTAACGGGTCATTTTTAGGAAGGTTATTCCTTTACCTCACATAAGGAGAGATTACTGAATTTTAACTAATGGTGGATTCAAGCTTCTCTTACCCTGATTTTTTGTAAGTGCTAAGATGTCTAGAACAAAGTTATAGTTTCTCTAGATCTTCAGGTTGTGCAGTGGACTGAATTTCAGATAGAGTATATGTGGCAGACAGTTCCAGATACTTGTTTGTATTCCTTTAAGGCAGTCTGCAATACAAATTGGAACAACTCTGACTGTTCAAATTACATAGTTTTTGACAATATGAAAAAGATCTGGCTGCATCAGAGTGTAAGCAGCCAAAAAAAGGGAAGAGTTCTATTGGCTAATACTATGGATGCAATAGAGGGAAAGACCAGTATTATCTTTACTTATACTTCAGAAACTTTGTCAGAATAATTTAGATTCCACAATCAATAGTCTAGCACCTGACTCATAAAATAAGTTGCAAGTCTACACCCAGGTTAATTATAAAGGTGACATCCACATACAGAATGCTTAAGAATCACTAAACTTTCATTTCAGTGTGGTGTGTCTTGCCAGAAATTAGTAAACAGTTAGCAAGGTTTTGCTTTGTTATCTTATTGCCCACGCATGTACCTTGTCACAAAGGCATTCAGCCGATGCTAAAGGATTACAAATTTACTTCTTACTCTGTTGGTCACCCTATAGTGGAAATAAATTATCAGGGGAAAAAAAAAGGTTTAAAGGCAAGAATAAATTGAAAAAATTGGGACAGTTTGGTGTAGAAAATTAAGAAAAAACATACTAAATAAAACAGAATGTGGAAAGAGTAAAGTAAAAATAGCAACAGGAGAAACATACCATCATGGGAACTGTTTCAGCGCACCTGTAGGACAAAAGGGTGATTAGGAACAACAAAAATAGATTTACTGCCATAGGTTAAAAATTTATGCTTAACCAATCTGATTTCCTTCTATAACAAAATGACAGGCTTTGAGGATGGGGGAAGAGAAGTAGATGTCACATGAGGTAAACTAAGGAAATACAATCTAATGAAACTACTAAGGGAGGTGCATAACTGGTTGAATCATAGTACTCAAAGAAATGCATGGAATTAGATGCATCCTTTGAGGAGCAGAGGTTAAGATGGGCATTTGAATGGGTGAGTGACAGGAGGGAAAGGTTTGATGATGGACTAAATACCATTTATCAATTTACAGTTTCCTGGAAAACACAGACACATCTTTAGCTTCATAAGATCTTTGAAGTACCTGAAGTCATAGGGGGAAATGTACGTAAACAATGGAAATGAAAATAATGTATATGTATTCTTCCAGTTGTTTACAATTCTGGTAACAAATATAAATAAATATTCATATAACCAGAACTGTTCCCTTTTAATTTTTGACCAAGTATTTCTATCTGTACAAAGAGAAACAAATTCAATTGTACCATCAGAATTTTTTTTCATTTAATTAAAATTGTGTTTTAAAAGAAAATGTTCAGTATGATTTATATTAAAACAAAAATATGGACTTTTCAAAAGATTTTCTAAATAATAAGAATAAAAATATTCTTAAAGGTATATTTCATAATAAACGGTGATAAACAGCATCATATTTGTTATTTTCATTAAAGATATAGTGTATTTTTTCTTACCCTAACCACTGTTTATTGCATTGAACATTTGTTAATTTTATGACAGGTTTGAAAATGTTGCTAGTTTATTTAAAATATAAATAGTGCTTTTTGAGCAAAGAGCTACAGGACTAAGGTTCTATTAGCTCTTGTTTAAAAATTCTCACTTTATTTTTGAAATGTTAGTGCTCCTAAGTTTAAGATTGGTTAGTGAATTAATAAAATTCACTGTAAGAGAGAGAGAAGTAATTATTATATGATTTATGAAATATGGGCATATAAGCAAACTAAGTCAAAAGCATCACACAGTTGGAATCCAGCTGTGATTTGTAGGTTTTGGCTTGGAAATGAAGTTTTTATGGAGCAAAATTCTTCTCATTGCTTTCATATTTCTGCACTCTAGATGAAGGGTTAGCCACTGTTTTTTAGGATCATTGGCTTACCCTTCCTAGCTGGTTGTTCTGTACTGAGACTGGCATTCCATATGCTTAGTTTTTAACCAGCTAATACAGCAATTCCATATGTAATGTTATTCATGTTGTGGAAGAAAACTTCCCTTCTGATGCTGTTATCCTGATCAGAATATTCTCCCCTCTTGCTGAGCATACAAAGAACACTATTATAACTGATCTAACTTGCTATGGCCTGCCGAATTGCTTCTTTTCATTCAGCTGCTGCATGGCTTACAGGCTTTCATTCACATGTGGCTTACAGGCCACTTTCCTCCTCTTGCTGCTCAGGGAGATGTACCCTTTAAAAGGGAATTCACCAAATATTTTTCTTTTATATGCAGAACCTTTTGACATTTTAAAATAAGAATGTGAAGAACACATTTTCCTGCTGTTACTCAGAAAGATTACAAGGCCACTCTACCCAGCTCTGTGGGGGCCCCCCAAAGCATGGGACCCATGGCAGTCACCCCAATTCACCCCAATTCATTCACCCCCAGAGTGCTCCCTGGACAACCCGGAAGTGGATTGGAAGTGCTTCTGTCCACTTTCGGATCTGCTGCCAAGTGCGCTGGGGACCCCCCTGTGCTCCTGTGGGACGCTCCATCTGCTCCACCATCGCAGCATTTACGAGCCACCTGGTACCTTGAGGTGTGTAGATAAAATATTTAAAGCTGTGTCTATATCCGAATTGCCGAATCTTTTCAAATCTCTCCAGATCGATTCAGAGAGTTCTGATTCAATTCAGAGAGATTAAAGGGTCTCCTGATTCAATTTGGATTTGGAGATTCAGCCACCGAATTGAATCAGGGACTGAAGCTTTGCACAGCCCTGTTGCTTTCCTGTTGCAGCAGTGGGGGAAGGGGGAGTGAATTTAAGATGACCCTCCCATAATTATGTTTTATACCTGGAAAGTTTTAACAAATGAATACATTTTCCATGTATAGAATTAATTATTGCGGGGGAGGGGTATCTTAAATTTGAAATCATCTTGGATTCGGGTAAATATGGTAATGTTATACTTTGATTTTTAAATATAGTCAGTTGCTTATAAATGTTGACATCTCTTGGTGGTATATGAAACTGCACCTTGAAGCATATATGGTTAGTGCCTTAGGTTTTAATCTCAGTCAATTGGTGGCCTCTGCAAAAATTGTTATTACTCCAAAGTCATTGTAATTTCACTGTCTTATTTAAAGAGCTCAAAAAATTGATTAAAAAAGACTCAGCTATATATTTATTACTAAATAGTCTTTAAAATCCATGTTAAAATACCAGAGGTCATAAATACTTTGTATTAGCTTATTTCATGGACTCAAATAAGATGAAGGAAAGTTTACAAGACAAAAGGCACATTTTGATAGCTGGAGTGCTAGATCTTAATCTCCTATGTCAGTGTTTTAGCTCATTATCAGTTTAATCACAATAGAAGGTATCAGGTTCTTGTAATTTAGTTTAATTGCTGTAGTGAAAATAGAAAGGGTATTAATATTTTGGTACGTTTAACGCGTGTTTTTATCAATGAAAAAGTCCTATCCTACCACAATTATTATTAACAATTTATTAACATGTCTTCCATTCATATACATCTGAATTTTCTGTTAAGATGCAATTTTCCAGGTTGTCTGGGTCTTGGAAGTGGAAAAACTCTCTTAACTCTAGGTTCCTTGAAGGCAACAGTAGTGGGGCTGAACATATGGCAGGTTTCCTTTGTTCAGCAGATGACACCCCTTGTCCTGCATAAATTTCTCTTTTCCTCTCTGTTTCTGGCACTTCAGCAGACATTTACTGCACTTTCACATTTGCTCTTTTTTTTCTTTACCACTCTTGTCTCTTGAAATAATTTGCTGTTGTTCTGCAATAGTTTTGGTGCATATATGTCTAACATCTGCAAGCATTAGTGCTTTTTCTGCATCTCAGTGCAGAAAAATTGCCTTTATTAGTCTCTTTATTAGTCGCATAGCTGTAGACCTTGGTGCTATAGGTCTAGTACTCTGGGCAGCAGCTTTGATCTCTGTGTACCAGCACCTGGGTTAACAGTACTTCAACATCACGGAGTGTTTTAGTCCATTTTAGGGCTAAAGAACCAGAGGTGCTTGTTAGTTGTTGATTGAGTATTTCTTCCCATGTAGTGGTACCCATTTTCTTTTCTCTTAAAATAGATATTGTAGTTTTTTGCATGCTGTCAATAGGATATTTAATTTAAAAGAGTAAAAATTGAAAACCTTTCTCTGTTTGTATTGTTGCATAGCTTTCATTGTACCATTAACTTCTTTTCACTTTTGGAATATCCTTCAAGCTGCTCACCCTCCAGGAATTAGAATCTTGTACATGTTTCTTTTTGGGAAAGGAATATTACTTAACTTGTAATTCTATTTCCAGGAATATCTCCTGTTGTAGGATATACAGTCCTTTATCCCCCTCTCTTCACAGTATGAAGAGTAAACTTTCTTTAGGCTTTCTATTCTCATACGCCTTGATCTTCACAATTCTGTACGATACTTTTTCTATCTTCGGTTGAACTGGCTTTTATTTCTGGGAGCTTTTCCTCCCACTTAATTGAAAGAACTGACTTGAATTGTTAGCCAGCAGTATTTATACTCAGCAGGGGATGATGTACAATGGCCACCAGGGGATCTGGCTCGTGTTGTATTCCACTGTTGTTGACCTTGAGGTTAAACACATCTCAAGAGCTATCGGAGTTGGACTAGTTTTGTACTGAGGAATTAAAACCCACAAGTGAGATTCCTGCAAGATTATAGGTGAAATCTTGGGTCTCTTTGAGGTCAATGGCAGAACTCCTATTGACTTCAGTGGAGTCAGGGTTTTACCTATTATAGCTGAAGAAGTAGAATTATCACATATTTTTTATGCCACACTTCTCCGTAGTGTGGATTTATCTAGTCCTCATCTAGAAAACAAAAGTAATATTTAGTGAATTGGAACATTTCTGTTTTTTAAGATACATTTCATTGCATCTATAGATTAAAATTATGGTATCTTATGCTTCAAGAAGTAATGTAGATTGTAGCACTTGTGCTGCAGGTTGATCACCCCTGCTTAATGCATGCTTTTTAATGCAGAGGCATTTCAGTGGAACATTACTGCCTGCTCCTGACTGATTCTCCAAGTGGATCCTGAAGAGTTTTCACAGTAGAGAAAATTAGTTTCTGCCTGAAGTTAGGCTGAATAAGAATTTGTGCCACCAACCTATTGTGTATGGTGACCCCCCTCTCCTCCCCCCACATCATTCCTGTTGCTGCTGTGGCTAGGATCTTTGGCTTCCCAATCTATCCCGCATCCAGCCATCCCACCTCAGGGCCTGTGGGGCCTGTGCAGTGTGCAGCTCATGCAGCATGAAGTCCCTGGCCACCCAGAAGTTGGGACAGTCCTGTTTTAGAAGACAGATATGGTCCATCACTGTACTTGTACAGTGCTGACCCCAGCCTTCTCTACCACCTCCGTGGTAACTTGCCACACGCCGAAGCACACGTGGCATGGGTGTTCTCCAGGAACAAGTATCTGCGGCGCAAGGTGTGCCGATGCTAGTTGTCCCTGAGGAACCAAATAGCCATGCACATCTGGATGCTATAGTGCAGCAGCCCATGGATGCTATAGCGCAGCAGTCGACAAGCTTTGAAGGCTGCTAGCTGGATTGACCTGGTTTGAGTCAGAGGTGAACTGGTAGGTAGGAAGGCCAGTGCTATGACCCAGATGCCACTGCCACTTTTCCCTGTTGCTGGCATGGGGGAATGCCCCTGCCATCAGCATGGGGAAAACCCGAGCCATTGCTTTTCCCTATGCTGGCATGGGGAAAGCAACTGCTGCCAACCCCCCCCCCCCCCCCCCCCCCACACACCATAAGCAGAAATTGGTTCCATAGAAGAAGGTGATTCCCCCCCCCCCCCCCCCCCCCCCGGCAACCACTGCATATCACTGAAGCTCCATTTTCATGGGCTGGATCCAGCTGGGGGCATAGGTTGCTGACCCCTGCTATACAGAATGACACGTTAGAAATGTTCGTAATAGTAACATTTAAAAAGAAAGCTATTGCAAGGTCTAGGATTACTGGAAATATCTGTCAGAAGATTATTTGGGATTTTCATGATTCATCTTGACTTTCATTTCAGTGAAAAGTATACACATTTCTAGAACCACTTGACAATCTAGCAAAGTTTAGCTGCCAGAAAACTGGTAGAGAAACTTTGTGGATGCAAAGAAATGTTAATGTAGCCATCAATAGTTGCACAAAAATTGATTTACACAAAATTAAACAGCTCTATGGAGATTTGTTGTCTTTCTGCAAATTCATTATTTTATAACATCAGGGGAAAGGTCTGATCCATGAACTATGACACAACTTATTTATTGTAATTTATCCACGTTGATCAGCAAAGGTTTCAGAAACTGCATATTACCACATGCAAACTGCTATAGTTCTGCAAATCTGATTTATTGAAGACACACACAAACAACAGTCATGTGAACTTCAAAATTTTGGCTCTATTTCAGGAAGCAAATGTGCTAAAATACTTCTAAAAACACACTTCTCTCCTTCAGCAAGGATCTGGAATGCAAAGAACAAACAAACAAACAAAAATCCCAAACCAAAAATAACACCCAAAAAACTCTTTAAAACATTTTTTAAATTCCTTTGTTGTTTCTTTGATGTTTTGATGAGGCTCATTATCAAATGTACATTAGTTTAAACGCAGAAAATGTTGTTATGGTTGAAAAATAGATTCTTTGCTCTATTTTGTTGACTAAAAATAGCTGTAAGATTTGAATCAATGATGAGAAACCTTGTTCACCTATGGCACATTTATTTAGAAACAGGAAAAGCCATGCACTCAGATACTACAATAGTATATGCAAATAAAGTCAGAAAGTAGAGATTGTCAAAACCTTTTTATTTCAGTATGTGTCTGGATGAAATATGCTGTTTTGTCAAAACAAACAGTAAAAAAAATGAAACTTTAAAAGTTTTCCATAGGGAACAATAGTTTGATGTCAAAACAATTTTCTTTCAGATTTCTCAGTTTTGAAATATAGAATTTCTTTTCAGAATTAAATTAAATTTTTAATGTTTTATTACCTTTAATGTATTTATTATATATCAGTAATAGTTAAGTATAATATTAGTCATTGATTGATGGAGTTAAGCCCTTACTGTCTAGTATGGTGCTCTATAGAGGTCTTTCCATCCAGCAGCATTTCTGAGTTTGATGGCTTTGACAGATATATTGATGGTCTGTCTTGGTGATGGTAGTGCTACTCCTAGATCTCTCAGGAGGCTCCAAGCTTTATGGCTTCAGTGTGTAAAATCTAATGACTCCATTGCTTTGGTCCATCTTTGTCTTCTGGATTCATTGAGTGAGTTCAAGAGAACTTTGCAACATTCTGGGTTTCCTGAGGCCAAGAATTCCTGGAACAGAGATTCACTTTGTTCACTCCAGCATGGAGTGTATTCTGCTGGGTAGCCCTTGGGGATGTGTAACTGGGCTGCTTTGAACACAAGCTTGGTGAAGCACTCAAAATTTTCTGGTTTTGGTGGAATCCAAGAAACAGTGAGCTCAATGTTCTTAGTAAAACTTTCCCAATTAGCCTTTCTGAAGTTGTATCATGGCATGGGAAAGGATGTTATTTTTGGAATTTCAACCCCTATGTGTATCAGGACTGGCCTGTACTGACAGTTTGGGAAATTGATTAATATCGTTCTTGAACCACATAGAGGTTCACCCAGGGTATCACATGAGACAAAGCACAGATCAGGGTTTGCATCCTTTCTCCATCGTGGAGAGTGGAAAGTGCTTCGATCTTTAGCCACAAATTGAAGGAGCAGGTTTTTGGTCATTGCCCAGTCAATGACTTGTTCTCCACAGTTTTTGTCATCTATGTAACCCCAAGCCATATGATAGCTTTTAAAATCACCAGCGAAAACTGCTGGATGGTTAACGGTAGGCATCATGCTTGGAATCTATGTGGCATTTGGAAGTTTATACACATTTATCATAGATACATCCTGATTTTTAATGGTGATAGTCATAGATGTATTGTTTTCTGGATTTGTGTTGTGGTGAGAGTGCAAGATAACACAGGAGCTGTTTTCATCAATTTATCATCAGCCTATGATTTTGTATGGTGATATGGTCTCCT
>NW_005842632.1:917156-918079 GCF_000455745.1 Alligator sinensis | reverse complement strand
CTGCTGAAGGTGTCAAGGGTCATTAGGTGCCAGCAGACCTTCCGACTCCTATCAATGCTCCTGTCTAACCAGTGATGCCATGTTCATCTAGCGAACTCTGTCAGCAGAACCCATCTACTAAATAACATTCTCCCACAAGGATCAGTGCTTGCACCAGCACTTTTTAATGTATACATAAGTGATCTTTCTGTCACCGCCAACTGTAAATTCGGCTATGCCAATGACCTAGCACTTGCTGCTCAAAGAAGGACCCAGACTGAAGTCCAGATAGATCTTTATTAAGGCCTTAAGTTAATTGAAGAATATTTTGCGTGTTGGAGACTCCTCCCAAAACTGAGGAAAACTGTCGTCAAGTCATTTAATTTAAACAATGCCCAAGCCAACCAGAAACTCACCATTGCTTTCTGTGGAAAAGAGGGTACGCATAAGAAGTTCCCAAAATATCTTGGCATAATTCTCAATTGGAACCTCCCCTTTTGTGAACATCTATGGAATGTTGGTAAAAAAAAATAATGAAAACATGAGTTAACCTTGTGAATAAACTGGCCAGAATGACATGGGGAGCAAATGCAACCACACTTTGAATGGCCACTCTAGCACTTGTTTTTTTCTGCAGCAGAATATTGCTTCCCAGTATGGAACAAAAGCGTGCACGCAAAGATTATTGATACACAGTTAAATGCAGCTATGTGGATTATATCAGGAATGCTAAAAAGTATGCCATTGTCATGGCTTCCAGTCCTAGTGAACATTGCTCCCTGTAACAGGAGGACTTTTCGGGGCCAGTCTACCAATGGCCTTCCCACCTGTTTCTGGGCCAACTGCCCATCTTCTCACCTGCCATGCCTTGTTATCTAATTAGGATGTTAATTAGGTGGGAGGCTGCCCATTTCTTACCCTGATGCCAGGGGGTGCTATCTGTG
>NW_005842632.1:889579-917125 GCF_000455745.1 Alligator sinensis | reverse complement strand
CCCGTACACCACAGCCGGAGCCTCGCAGATGGCATCTATAGATGTTAAGATCACCAGCCCCACTCTGGGCCCCAGAATCCTACATTCTGGACTCCACTTGGATCCCTCTGCTCAGATGGCCTACTTCACCTTCCTTCTAGGCTCCCTGAGCTGTTCCCCCTTATGGGTGTGGTCCCCCTGGGAACCTTGTCTTCACTGGCCCTGGCCTCACCTCCAGGCCAGTCGGAACCCCAGGCCCTCAGCTCTGGGCATCCCTCGCGGTGGGCCCCTGGCCCTTTGACCTTTCCAGTCCTGGCCCCAGCATTGACCAGTCAGGGGATTTCAAGACAGGTTTCTGAGACTACAGCCCCACTCTATCTCTTGGGTCCACCTTCTGAACCGTACTAGTGGATAACCCACCTGGTTGTGGGAACTGGGGTTGAGACACCCTGACCTGCCTTTCACTGGGGTGGTAACTGGCCTGGCATTTCCTGGGGGCCCCCACACCACTGAGAGCCCCACCAGGCTACCCACTCATGACAGGGTACAGTTTTGGGTCATGCCCAGAACTAGGAGCCTCCAAACCATCCCCTACAGCTCCTGCCCTTACCTCCAGGATGTTCCAAGCAGCTGTGCAGAAAAATGCTCTGTTTATATAGGTGGCCAAAGATCTAAAATGGCTGCTGCAATCAAGCACTTGTTAGCTGCTTGGCTCAGTTCTTAGTGGCAGGCACAAACAGTGCCCTGCCACACTCCCCCACAGCTCTGCCATGAAGTCGCATAGATAAGGGAATACCATAAGGCCATCAGTAACCCAAACCTCCCAATCAATAAGGACCGGCCCACCACCAGATAGGCTAAAACCTAGAAAACCCTCCTAGAAATATACCGAGAAGCTCTATGATGATAAGAGCATTGAGGAACAATGAAGGGAAGCCTAGGAAAATACCAACCTGCAACAGAAATACGTTGTTAGCGACCCTACAATCCCCCAGCCAGGGTTTGACTTACTGAGAAAGATTTGGTCCTCCCTGCACCACAGAAAATGTGGATACCTACTCCATAAATAATGAATCAAAGAGAGTCCAGGTTGTGATTGTGGTGCAATTTTTCAGATGGTGCAACACGTTGTGAATGATTACCCAATTAGATAATTTAATGGTGATCTAAAATCAATCCATGCATCTACCCCTGAAGCAGTCAAATGGCTATCAAATTTAAATATTAATCTGTGAATGTTGTAATTCTAAATTGTCATATGAAAGAGAGATTAATATTATTAACAATAGCAAAAATTTTACGTGTATAGTCCAGCAGTATAAATTATATCACATATTTCTCTTTATTTTTAAAAGTACTCATATCAAACCATTACTTATTTATTGTTGAACAAAGTGTCAAACTTTCATTGCAACAGAACCAAGCAGCATTTTGTTTCAGTTCTAAGGAGTTACTGGTTTTCATTATTTTTAATAAAATTGTTGCTGTATTCTGTTTTTTTCAATTGTATGTTATGCTGTATTACAGCATATTGATAATAGGTATGCATGGCATTCATAAGATGCACCACTACAGTTAGCAACAACGTGTTAAGGAATAATAGGAAAATAATATAAAAATTAAAAATGCAAAAGTGAAATATTGCTGGAACAGGAATCCTAGAAATCCAGAATTCTGCAGTTGAAATTGTTCAGGATTTTCAGTTTTTGAGAAGTATAAAATAGAGATTTTTCATTGGTCAGCCAAATGATAAATAATTCAGAATGCAAGGTCTGGGTTTCAACAGTTAATAGTCAAAAGAAAACTGTCTGAGAAGATGAAATGCTGAGAATGATTTGTTCTGATCAGAATATCAGTGTGGTAACAGAGAGTAGGGATCAAAAAGTAAGAACTTGGAAATTGGAGAACTGTGGATGCAAGGCATAAGCTTCTTTGCTGCCTATAATGAAGCAGCACTACTGCATAATCTTTCCCTCATAATGATCTTGGCACAAAAAGATTCATGAGCATGGTGTGAGGAGCTGAAGGGTACTTACAGGAAATGCCTTCCTGGCCAGGAACACTGACCCAACCAGAACAGGACCTCCGTGCGGTGGCAGGAGCTCCTGGTGTGCCCCAGCCCAGTCTTATCACCTTGGCAGGTGAGATGGATTGGGGCAAATCCACAGCCAGGGCAATATCCAGGGGGCCAGGGGCAGAGCTAGGGAGAGAAGGTGAGGAAGGACTAACTGGCAGGAGAACGAAGTCTGGGAGCACCCGACGCTAGATTGACGCCTGGGAGCTGGGTAAGCACCCGATCAGGCTCCGGGTGTAGAAGAACCTCTTTAAAGATAGGAAAGAGAGGGGCAGAGGGAAAAAGGAAAGGAAGCCGAGGAGGGCAGATGCTCCAAAGCCAAGGATGCTGTTTATTTTATTTGTTCAGAGATGGTGATCAAGTGCCGCTGGCTGCCGAGTAACCCAGGTGCAGCTGCTGCCGGGAAGAAAATTGATAAGTGAAAGTGAGAGACCTAGAAGGAAGGAAACCAAACCCAGCCTCTCCAAGGGCCCTGCAGCCTACACCCTGAGGAAAAGAGAAGCCAGGGCTGGCTCAAGAAAGAGGGCAGGGAAAGCAGTGTCCTCTCATGGCTGATCTTTGCAATTTCGTTAAAGTTGTTTTTTGCTTGTTAAGCAGCTGCTCACCACCAGTCAAGCCCGGTGCAGTCCCAATCAGCCCGGAGGGGAAAACGGAGCTCCCCAACTTGCCAGAGAACGTGGGAAAGCCAGTGCTGGGAGAAGCCTGGTAACGAGCCCAAGAGACAATCAGGACTTGCTTCCCAGAGAGCCAAGTTCTCCCAAATGTTTTAATGATAAAAATCATTTTATAAAAGGAAAAGGAAGGAATCTCACCAGCCTAATCATTTAGCTACTTTCCCTGTTTGTGGCCTCAGAAACTGGGCGGGAACTGGTGGTCGGTCACAGTGGAGGTGGGTAGTCACCACCTCCCTTCCATTAACATCTCCAATAATTAAAAGAAAGATCCTTTTCAACATCAACGTCATGGCAGGCGGGAAGAGAGAGAGCATAGGAGCCCCCACTTAAACCGACCAAAGGTTGTGAGCACCCTGCATGGGCCAGTGAATGTCCATCGGATGTAAGGGCACGTGCCCCTACCTGGTGACTACCCGACACATGGTCATGGCATTGCTTTCCAATACCTATATTCCAAAGTGCTTGTCATGGTGTAACAGGGAACCCTAGCCCTGTTACTAAGAGCCAGGGCTGCCCCTTTAAGACCCGAGTCTACAGGAACACCAAGCAACAGAACGGTAGGGGTTAATAGTCCAACCACCAGGTTGGTCAGCTAACAGGAAGGGGATAGGCCTCTGGGCACATATAAACCCCAGGGCCAAGGCTGGCAGGAGGCAGTCCCTGGCAAGTAGCCAGGGGAAGAAAGCTCCTGCATAGCAGAATTCCCCTGGAATGCTGTGGCTGCTGGCCAGACTGCTGCGGTGGCTAATGAGGCTCCAGGAGTCTACAAGGTACCCTGAGACTCATTGGGCGATGCTCAATGAGTGAGGAGCAGTTTGGGGTTTTTAAGGAGCCAGAGTGTGGCTTCTATGACTTGTATTATGTTATAGCCCAGGGGCTCATATTTATGTTATTATTTTATCAGTTGGACCAGGTAGGGCTATTTGGGGAGGAGGAGGTCTCATTGGGGTACACTACCATGCAAAGCCCCAGCGCCAGGGAGGTGCAGTGACAGGGTGATCAGACCCCAATGCCAGGGAGGCGCAGGAACAGGGGGTGATCAGACCCCAGCGCCAGGGGCACAGTGCCAGGGAGCGAGCTGACCCAACGTCTTAGGGTGCAGGTCAACATTTATATACCATCTACGAGGCATGGGCTACTGTGTAGGGGTGATTTGGAGTGTCAGATAGTGACCCCTAGCATTGGGGTAGTAAATGGGCACCCTCCCACCTGAGTAACACCATAATTATTGTTCCATCAAGGCATGGCAGGTGAGATAGGTGGGTGGGTAGCCCAGAGTGGGTACATGGTGCAGTGAGGGGGACATCTGTGCAGTGTATGCCCTGGGGATCCTGTGGCTTGCCTTGGTGCAGCCTGTGGGTGTGTGGCCTTTGCTAGTGCAGCCCACTGCTTAGAAGTTGGTTAACTCTCCACTCAAGCATCCAATTTAAATGCCTTTTACTTCACTGATATAATTTATTTCACTATATCATTTTATTTGATTGCAATGATTAGTATGTGCTTTGTCCACATACACTTCCAAACTCACAAGCATCCATTTAAATGTACTCTGTGTAGAAACATGAAGCACATGTCAAAATGTTCTACATCTTTGTGACTGGTTTATATGGCATCCTAAATGTGTGGCATGTCCCCGTACCCTTGTTGACAATCAGCTGATTGTTGGATTGGGATGGGGGCTGTCCTAATCCCAGCACCACCAGTTAGCTGCCTAGGGGGGTCATCAAGTGAGAAGTGGAGGGAGCTGATAGACTCCCCATTCCTAGAACTTGTGGACTCCTATGTCCAGTAGCCCCATGCAGAGCTGCGTCAGTTGTGGCTTTTAACTTGCAAGTATACGAGCCTGCAAGCTTTTAATTTACAGGTGTACATGGAGCCCTGGATCCCAATCCTGGGCTCCACATGTACTGGTATGTTGAAAGGGCATCATTGCCTGTGCCTCCAACACATGATTGGGATCTGATTCCTAATCACCAAAATTGCATTTCCAACCATGCATGCGTGGCATGGCAGAATGTGCAGTTGTTGGGATCTAGAAGATCCCATCACACATTTAATTAACATCTGCCAGGGGTGTAAATTGAAGCATTTAATAGGTATCTTCTCTTGCTAGTTCTGGTAACCTTAGAAACCATTCCTTTAGAAACCACCATGCTCCAGAGACACTTCAAATGTCTCTTAACTTGATCTATCAACATTTTCTGGTGCTTCTAGATATACCTTGGTTGGCTGTTCATGATCCACAGATTACATTGCCTGTTAGATACTAGCTAGATAGTAGCAGTAGATGCCAAGCCTGCATTGATCTTGAAACCCGTAAGTGATAGGACTGTGGATCAGGAATTAGCATTCAGTGTCAGGATGCTTTTACCTGAAGGCTTTCATATTGCATTGATCTATAAGGTATGACCTAGCCACATCTGAATTTCTACTGTAAGAAGATCGTCTTTGCATTGCAGAAGTCCTGCTGCAACTTGAAGTTTCCAACTTCGACAACTTGAGGCTGTTATAACTTGCTACTTGCCAGACATTTTGTTCAGCCTAAGACCCAGAATGTGATGTTATGAAACTTTTGATGGTCAAGACTATAAAATGATGTTAATAAATATGCAAGTTCCAGCATCCTCTCTGAAAATCCATATGGATTCCTTCAGCTCTTATCTACCCTACTGCAACCTTGGTTCATCATGTCACAAGATTTTATTCTAGGCCTGCCCCATTCTTACATTTGCTCTGTGATACTAATTTATCTCAAACATTCCCCTCTACCTAAGAAACAGCCTGCATAATTTAAAAAATGTTTTCCAAGTGCATGGTCTGCTAACTGACCATGATATTAATTTGTGTCTTACTGCTGCTGAGAGTTCTTTAAACTTTTTAGAATTAAGCTCCTGATGTTATCTTACTGCCTGTAAGCTAATGGTGAAATAGAGTGGGTAAATTAGATTCTGGAGCAATAGTGCTGCTATTTTTTGAGGAGAGTAAAGAAGTATAACACACAAGCAGACTAAACAAATAGATGGCAACAAATTTTACTGTGTGTGTGTGTGTGTGTGTGTGTGTGTGTATGTGTATAGATATAGATATATAGATATAAATGCTGCAACATGGGGATTAATTTTGAATGAAGCATCTTCTGTAGCATGGGACTCTTAAAGTAAATAATATAAATGTTTTATACGGAAAATTATGAGGCATACCTCTGACTTTTGGGGACAGGTGGGATTCCAAAGTCACATATTTATCGGAAAAAGTCAGAAAGGTTTGTGTGGCAGTGCACTGTGTGTGCCTGCCACTTTAAGGGCCTGGAGCTGGCAGCCTCCAGGTGCCTGATTAGGGCAGCCATTTTGGAGACAGCGGCTGCCTATTTAAACAGGGCAGTCTGGCTGCAGAAGGCCAGGCAGCAACATCGCCTGGCCGAAGGGCTGCTGTGAACGTACCGGAGGTAAGGGGGAGCTGCAAGGGGATGGTAAGGAGGCTCCTGGTCCTGGGCATGACCTGAAACTGCACCCTGCTGGGAGTGGGTGGTCTGGTGGGGCTCTCAGTGGTGCGGGAGCCCCCAGGAAATGCCAGGCCAGTGATCACCCTGGTGAAAGGCGGGTCGGGGCGCCTTAACCCCTAGCTCCCACCACTGGGTGGGTAACCCCACAAGTTGTGGAGGGGCCCAGAGGGCAGACCCTGAGAGAGAGAGAGAGGGGCTTGAGACCCGACCCGACAAGATAGTACCCTCGACTGGCCCATGCTGGGGCCAGGACCAGAGAGGGTCAAAAGGGCCAGGGGCCCACTGTGAGGGATGCCCAAGAGCCAGGGGCCTGGGGTCCCGACTGGCTTGGAGGTGGGCCAGGGCCAGTTAGCCGAAGGTCCCGGGGGGACCACACCCGAGAGGGGAAAAGGGCTTCGGGGGGGCTAGTAGCCCGGATGAAGGCGGAGAGGCCGCCCGATCAGGAGGGATCATAGAGGGGTCCTGTTTGGATGAGTCTGGGGCCCAGCGTGGGCGCCGGAAGAGATGAACGTCAAGATGCCATCTGCGAGGCTTGGGCTGCGGTATTAGGGGAGGTCGGAGCTGCAGAGCGCCCCCTGGCATCGGGGCATTACAATGGGTAGCCTCCTGCTTGATTAACATCTTAATTGAACTAATTATCATCAAAGGCGTGGCGGGCGAGATAGGCAGGCGGTTGCCCACCAGACAGGGGGCGGGCCGTGGAGATCGGCCCCGGGAGGCCACCTGTCATAGTTTGGATCACATTGTTTCAAGTAAAAAGAAAAAAAATTACAAAAAAACCCTAAATTATTTTAAACTATGTAATGATCTTTAACTGATAATCTGCAGGGATCTTATACTGTTTAGGTCATTTAAAATTGATACTATATATATCTAAGTATGTTGTTCATTGTTTTAAAAGTCCTATTTGGTTATCATCTGGTTGAGACGATAGAAACCATGACTCTTAATAGAAAAAAAAATACCCTAAAACTTGCAGGTGTTTTTGAAGACAGAGACTCTGCAGCCTTACTCAAATGGGAGTGAATTGCTGTCTCACTAAAATAACAGTGCTGAAATTCTGAGTGACACAGATGCAATTTTTTTTTCATTTAGCAGTAGACTGTAGGTAAAACCTCTGTCAAAGGGTTTACATCTGTATAAGTAGATGAAAACTTTTGGCCACAGCGTTTTAATGTTTTGGGCTTTGAGATATTCATTGCAACACAGGCCTTATGTTGGTAAAAGTCAGTTTTTCATACCTTTCTGATGAGACTTAGGTTTTGTTTACAAATTTGTGGTTCCCTGTTGTCTAGTATGCTTCATATAAAATCACTGGGCACGTCTACACATGTACATTTACTGTACAGTAATTGAAATTATTGCATAGTGCAGGTGCGCATCTACACATGCATGCCCATACTGCACAGTAAATATGGAGACTTACATCGACTTGAGCATAAATTTGATACCTGCATCATGCAGGTATCAAATACATGCCTGATAAGTTACTGCACAGTAATGTAGATGACTTACTGTGCAGTAACACTGTGTGTGGACTGACTTGGGACTAACTTTAGTCTGAAGTCAGACTACACACAGCGCTAATGTGCTTTAATGCCTGCATGTGTAGATGCCGGCCAATTCCCTGTGCAGTAAATTTAAGCCAGCATAAACATACATGTATATACACCCACTGAGTCATATTGTAGGGCCAGGATTGTGTTCCATGACAGAAAAGTAACTCTCTCTACAGCAGTGATTCCCACCCAGAGTAACAGAATAATGTGGGGTGCTGCCAGATTTTTTGAAGGGTGATGTGAAGTCTAAGGAGGTAAGTGTGGTGTTAGAAATTTAGCAGATAAACTAATTGGATATGCTCAGGCTTGTCCCTTCCTAAATGATCCCCCATTTCCACTGCCAGGCCACTCTGCAAGAAAGTAATCACTGTAATCTATAAATAATTTTTGTTTTAATTGGATACCACTCAATTCACAAAA
This sequence comes from Alligator sinensis, assembly GCF_000455745.1. Classification (NCBI taxonomy): domain Eukaryota; kingdom Metazoa; phylum Chordata; order Crocodylia; family Alligatoridae; genus Alligator; species Alligator sinensis. The sequence goes on along the minus strand of NW_005842632.1, from coordinate 908,917 downwards.
ATTATGGAGGGGTGCCATGGGTCCACTGTGAGGTGCCCTGAGTGCAAAAAACTTGAGAACCATTCCTGTACAGGAATATTACAATGGAAAGAGATTAAGTGGAAGGAAACATACCTTAAAAGGTGGCAGGAGGTGGGATCAAAATGAAAGTAGCCTACTTATCTAGGCAACCTACGCTCTTGCTCTAGAAAGAGTTTCATTTTCTATACATGCCCAACCATTACCAGACCAAACTTAGGTGGAAGTTGTGTGAGGTTTTGAAGGACTTTACAATGGATGATGGTTGTTCTCTCACTCTCATGTAAGTGGTCATCCTCACAGAAAATGAATTAGGCCTTTTTATTTCTTTATAATCATGCCTTCTTTTTGTGGAAAATACTTTTGTCAATTGATTACCCCATTGTTGCTAAGTAAAATCACCCAGCTATGTTGTCAGCATTTGGTCTAACAAGGGAACAGAAAAAGAAACAAACTCAGTGTTCTAGGAAGAACCAATGGGTCAATGAGAAGCTTTTTAGCAGCTGTTGATGTTTCTTGACATGATGTTACATGAAGTATTGAATGTTTTTGCGTATTATTGTATATATTTTTGTATTAAACTTAATAGCACTGCTATTAATGATTAGACTCCAGAGAGTATGTATCTGTTGCTAAGTAATCTCTTCATGCTGTAGATGTTGATATACTGCATTGTTGACTGGGTGATACTAGTAATAACTGGTTGCCAGATAATGACTAAAATTATGGAAATCAAATCTAGCGTGTTTTTCATTAGTATTCTCAAAACCTTTTAGGAGTTGAAGTTTTATATGTTCAGGAAGATGGCCAATACATTCTGCTTGTTGCATGCAGTATCCTTAAAATTTGATCACAGCCCTTGAAAAATATTGGTCAAGTTTTTTGGCTACCAAGAACCAAGCAGTTTCTTTACCACCAGTGAGGAGAGTGTAGCATCTGCACATCCTATCTGATGTATTCAGAAATTACTGAAGATGCAAAGTACGGATGGGAGCAGACTTAACATTTGTTGCATGTTAAGAATCTTAAAAGTTCAATACAAAATTAGTGGAAATTATGAACAGTATTATTGCTCTGCAACTTGGCCCTTCCTGTATCAAAAGTAGCCATGGGTGAAACAGGGATAACTGTGTTATGCTTTAGAGTGAAGAGCATTAAGTTATATCTTTCCACCCCAACCAATGCATAAGGGGGAGTTGGTTAGCCCAACAGTATCTCAGAGTGCTTAGCCTTCCTCCTCTCCCACCAGGCAGGCAGCCACTCAGTGCTAACTTCCTTACTGTTTTGATGCTATAGGCCCAGCATGACCTAAAGTTTTAAATTTTAAGGTGCAAAGGTAAGTGGTTGCTTTTCATCTCCCAGCAAATATTGTTCCTTAAAAGCAAGGCAAACTCTCTCGGCCCCCTACCTGCCAAATTGACTAGCATTTCAGAATGCTGGGATCTGCACAGTGCTCCACGGCTGAAAGCAAGCAGAAGTCCTTCGTGACTGAAACCAGACCATTTGTGGAAAGACTGTGTTGGAGATGGCAGCTAATGGGTAAAACTAGAAATGGTATTGGTGTGAGGGCAAGACAAAAATCTTTAAGTCCTGGCAAGAGGGCATGGAATGGCACCTAGCTTTGAATTTTCAGTGGTAATATAAGGAGCAGTCACAGTTGTCCTCACCAGAGGCAACCCTACTCCTGAAGGATGGAACCATGGAAAAATGGGACCGTGGAGCAGGAGGTGTGCCAGCTATTAGACAGTTCAGAGGCCATGGACACTGTCAAGGATTAGCTGCCTGAGTTACCCAGAGGGAATTCCTGCATGGTTATGTATGGAAATCATTAGTGGCCACATCTCCACTTGAACTTTAATGTGCATTAGCCTATTTTAATGTGCACTAAAGTGTCACTTAAAAACCGTGACCTTTAGTTAATGTGCATTAAGACAGGCTAATGCACATTTTCCTAGTACCACACAATGGAGGTACTAGATTTAATACACATTAACTAAAGCATGTTAATGCATGTGTAGACACACCAAGAGATTAGCAATGTACCTTGATTCTGGAAGGATCACCGGAATCCTTCCCTATCCTCCAGCCAGTTACAAGCACCTAGAGACCTGCAATGTATAAGGCCTGTAGCGTGTAATGTAGAAGACTAGTTCTAGTTGCTATTTCCTTGTCAGGTGGTGAGGCTGTAGATGAAAGTGTCTGGGCCCCTGTCAGAGAGACTTCAAAAGTGGGAGGTGGAGTAGACCTTGAGAACAAAACCAATCTTATATTCTTTAGTCTTGGGGCTTGCAAATATTCATTTCTAGATCAATGGTTTCTGGCTATTCAGCAAATTGGGAGAGGAAGTAGTAGTTTTGGGGACTTCTGAATTCATCTCATTCATGAACCAATGATGCAACTGTGACCATGCCATAATCTTATTTTTGGGAATGAAATACCAACACTGCTGAAGGAGGACATGGGGATCATACCATAAAATCTACCATATCTAGTAGCTGGGAAAAACTCAGACAGGGTAGAAAGATGAATAATTAGGTTAAAAGTCTCTCCTATTGACATAGATGGCTTCACCAGGATTCATAGAACTGCTTGTTCAATGCCTGTAAGGTGAAGAAAAATAATATCCATACTCTGCTGCCACTGGGAATGCAATGGGTGTGTAAACAAGTATAGTTCTTAACCTTAAGAAATATTGCCCAGAAGACTGGAGATCAGATCCCATAAGGCTTTATAGTTTCCACCCTGCAAGACTTAGAGGAATTATAGCCAAAGGGAATTCTGAGACCACTACTCCTAATTATCTACCTGTGAATTGGCACAATAATATTGACTTCAGCAACATTCAAAATGGCTTTGTTAGGAGGGGAGCGTATATCTATGTGCCTCTTATACCATGCAAATTAACTGCTTTACATTCTGACTCCATTTTTAGTATGCATCTGTCCAAACCCATTCTTGGGAATGCAATTTAAGTTAAACAAATATATTTGTTAATCAGGCTTTGGTTAAATGGAATTGCATTTATAATTCCATTCCACATAGCTTGCACAATAGATTGTTCCTAACCAAATACCCCATGCAGAGTACTGCATTATGTAAATGAGAATTCTCTGAAAAATCTGGTAATATTTGTTTAATTGTAATAATTGTATATTGTAGTATATTTAAATGCTGTTTGGTTAAAAAAAAAAAAAGGGGAGGTCAGTGATTTAGTTCCTGCATGATTCTTCATATTTGTCTGTAGATGCAAGTAAACGCATTTGTGACATCTAAGTTTCTAGCCAAACTTCACTTTCTATTGGCTGGAAAAAGCCAGAATAGTAACTAATCAAATGTTTCACTGAGTATGAGTGAGTGACGTGTAGCTTGTAGTGTAAAGAACGGAATATAACATTTATGATGGAGGCGATCATATGATCATAGCACTACTGAACCTTTCAAAGTTGTAGTATAGCCGAAAGTTAACCAAGAAGAGAATTGTATGAAACTTCATTTTAAACAGTAACATCTGTTCATCTGTTTGGAAAAACTGAGGCATATGCTGCTATTTCAATTAAACTCTAATCCATTCAGTGGTTTATAGCTACTCAAGAATTATGTAATTTTCCACACCTCTTAAAAACAAAAATAAAGAGAATTTACATGTTTGTATTGAAGTTTACTGTTACTTATTCTGCCTTTCTGTTTACATTTATATAATTCATTGCATGGACACATTGACGACACCCTGTTTATCAAAGGGAAATAATATTTTTGTGAATCTGATCCAGCTACACACACTTTAAAAGGCAGTGATATGTCAAGATTGTGAGCTGTGATCTCAGCAGTTATCATAAGCACCAGCAGACTTGGTTCACACTTGAGGAAAACCAAAGTGCTGCAGATATTGGTGTTGGCCATTCAACACCTCAGGTACAGCAAGATATCACTCCACTCCATGTCTCCACTTAATCCCCATTTTAGAACATGGATAAAAAATGTCTGTATAGTTTAAAAAAAAAATGCTCAGTGAGTTTCTTTCCTAACTCTGAGGCCTTTACTCTCTCTTTATGACCATCTAATATTTTCAGATCACCTGAAATCTACTCTCGTTCTATTTATGTACTATTTCTACTCTTGAGATGACTCTTTGAAAACTGTGTATTAAGCTTGCATAATAACAGAGCATTGTTCATTGTAGTGGTAGGACCACAGTATTAAGGGGAAAAGGACTCTAAAACCAAACATGATATACTCATGTCTACTTTATTTTAAGGTTTACCATCCTGTGATGGTGGCCTCCCTTCAATCTGGCTCATAGATTCATAGATCGTAGAGTTGGAAGGGACCACAATGAATCATTGTGTCCGACCCCCTGCCCCTGGCAGGAAGGAGGACCGAGGTCAGATGACCCCAGCCAGGTGACTATCTAGCCTCCTCTTGAAGACCTCCAAGCTGGGTGATAGCACCATCTCTCTTGGAAGCCCATTCCAGATCCTGGCCACCCTTACTGTGAAAAATGTCTTCCTAATAGCTAACCTAAATCCACTCTCAACTAGCTTACACCCGTTATTCCTAGTCAATCCCTGGGGCGCCTTAGTAAACAGCGCTTCCCCTATTCCCTGTTGACCTCCCTAATAAATGTATAGGCAGCCACAAGATCTCCCCTCAGCCGTCTCTTGTGAAGGCTGAAGAGATTCAGCTCTCTCAACCTCCCCCCATAGGGTCTATCACGAAAGCCACTAATCATGCGAGTGGCCCTCCTCTGGACCCTCTCGAGATTCCCCGCGTCCCTCTTGAAGTGCGGCGCCCAAAACTGGACACAGTACTCCAACTGCGGCCTGACCAGTGCCACATAGAGGGGGAGCATCACCTCCTTTGTTCTATTAGTCATGCACCTGCTAATTCATGACGAGGTGCAATTAGCTTTGTTGATGGCCTCATTACACTGCCGGCTCATGTTCATCTTGGAGTCAATTATGACTCCAAGATCCCTCTCTGCCTCTGAGCTGCTGAGAAGGACACTCCTCAACCTATAGGTGTGCTGGGAGTTCCTCCTTCCCAGGTGGAGTACCTTACATTTATCTTTATTAAATTGCATCCTATTTCTCTCTGCCCATTGATCCAACCTGTCCAGGTCAGCCTGAATCTGCTCCCTGCCCTCTGGTGTACTAACTTTGCCCCATAACTTGGTATCATCAGTGAACTTGGAGAGGGTGCTCTCCACGCCCTCGTCCAAATTGCTGATGAAGATATTGAATAATATCTTCCAGTGAACAATTCTCTCTCTTGAGAAACGTCCATTTTAATCGTGTTCCTTTGTCCTTCTTTGTTCAGACTTTTTCTTCTCTGGATCTTGTACCTCAGCTGCAGAGGCAGCAGAATTGTTAATAATGGTGTTTCTGTCACTGACCCTTAACAACTCTTAAGCCACTTTTTAGCCAGTGTCTAAAGCCATTTATTCCTTTTCCCTGTTTTTCCAGACAGATTCTTGTTGAATTAAACTAACTTTGCTATAAAGAACGCACACGGAGAATCATAAATTACCATGAGGCTCTTTGAACATATAACCTTTACTTACAGTATGGGATATCCTGCCTTTATATTTAGTTTGATATTTTAAGTCTCACTGTGGTCTAAAAAAGTATCTATGGGCAGAATCCTACTGAGGTTGAAACTGAGAAATTCAGTAATATTCATGGAGCCCTTGTTGTGTGGTTAGTACAGACTTCAGCTTCAGGCAGAATATCTAATTGTCTCTAAATCAAAGAACCAGAAGGTGGTAGCCTTCCAACTTTCCTGATTGACAACTCCCTCCCATCTGAGCTCTGACCATCTCTCCCAACATTTAAAATGCTGACATCCTGAATCATTTATCTCTCAAACAGGTGGGAAAAGGAGGGTTGACAGTAACCCTGAAAGGGAGGATATTGCTATGAGAGAGAGGGGAAACAGCTTGTTGCATGATGCAAGATGTTGGAGGTTGAAGGATATCCTTGAAATAGAGGTAGATTTTATAGAGAATTGGCAAGGGGACATAAGGAAATGGAAAGATGGAAAAAAGTCCTTACTTGGTGCGATAAGTTTGGCACATTTGCAGGCATATGGACACATTTATATGCTCTTAAATTGATACACCCAAGTACCCGATTATGGAAGATGCATTCAGAAAATTTTTTTTTATACTTTCACAATAGGTATTTCCCCATAGAATGGATCTATAAAACTGTGTGCTTGCAGTTGCATAAATCTAACTGAAATTTTTTTTGTGATGCACTGTATAATGTAACAAAACAATAGTATTACCCAAATATAAATTCTATATTAAAAGGCCATTATTAACATTGCATAGTCAAACACCCAAAAGTTAAGAAATGTCAGAATTAGTATTACTGATGCACAGCTAGGCAATATTTTGCTCTTGTCCTTTTGTTTAAGTCTTGGGGTCACACATTGTATATTACAAACTACTCAAACATAGACCTTTCTTTGGGAACAGAATTACCAATTACCTTATAGGATTTTCTATGACACTTAACACTATGAATGCTTTCCAAACATAAAATTATCTTAACAAAACTCTTATGAGGTTATATTAACTGCATTTTAAAGATAAGAAACTGAGATACAGAAAGATTAAGGCCAAATTTTGGTGCCCAATTTGCATTGCATAGAAACTGATTTTTCAGAATACTTAGATTTGTTTAGCATTTCATAAATATAAGCATAGCTTGCATTCACTTGAGTTACAGTTGTGAGAACACTGAACTTCTGTAAATTGGACCCCAAGGTATTAAGATAAGTATAAAAAAACGGGGAATGCACAATTAGTTTGGTTGAAGGGATTTTCTCAGCATCACCTAGGACCTTGGTAAGAGAAGCAGGGATAGAATCTAATTCTCCAGGGTAGCACCCCAGAAACCTTTAACTCAGACATCTCCTTTTCTCCTCTTGCAATTCACTGTTTTTATTTGCTTTAACCTGCTGTAAAAAATGAAGCAGGTGTCCAGCGACAACAGTGTTCCTGATCACAGAGGTTTTATGAGGATAAGATATATTAATGACTTAAGGTGCTTCCATATTATGGTTATAAAGGTCACATAAGGACACACAGAATATGTCATTTATTTGTATAGCATAATATATAATATATGTTATACATACTCATACGTAATGTAATATATTATTTGCCAGATTAGGCAGAGTCTCCTTTGATTTTAAGAATGCCTTTTCAGTGTGAGATGACAAGAAAATACAACTATGTCTAAAGACAACTATAAAGAAGATACATGTATTCTTCTAATAATGGCTGCTGACAAAAACCACAAAAAACTGCACTGTACTGGAAGAAGCAGCACCTTACTTTGACCCAGCTCTGCAGCATCTTTATAGATTGGGTGCTTCAGCAGGGCTTTTTGGTGCTTTTATCTAATAGCTTATTCAATCAGCTATTAGATAGAAGCACCAAAAACACCCCACTAAAGTGCTTGATCTATACAGATGAGCTGGGTCCACCTAACGCGATGCCTCTTCTGGGCATGCTCTATCTAGGCTCAAGAGTGTGCTGGGGGTGCACAAGTTTAAAATAAAGCACTGTTTTTTGGTGTTTTTTTCCCAAGTCTGCAAGTAGCCTAGACGTCTGTTTTAGATTGGATCCTTTATCCCACATATCTAAATGGAATTGTTGGATGCTGTCTCCCACAGATAAACTTACAAACTTCTTGTAAATGAATGGGCAGAACAGAGCCTGGAAACTCTGACAGCTCTGCTGAGAAATAATATAGAATATTTTATTAATACTGTATATTCTTTTTGAGACTATGTTAACCTTTAAAGAGATGACAAAATGCATTTATAAAATGATACCTACAAGTACAAGTAATTGTGCCTCTTTTCTACCTAGTATTTGGTCACTATGTCAATATTTAGTGATTGTAGAGGGTAAACATTCTTATTTTTGTGACACAGTTTTTTGGGTAAATATGAGATCTTTTATTAGACCAACTAAATAGTTGGAAAATATCTTCTTTGCAAGTATTCGGGTACAAACACCTTTCTTTGGGTACAGGGAGAGTTTGTTATTGCTTTGTGTACTCTCCTGTGTGGAATAAAGCCAGTATGCAAAATGCAGGTCTGGGGTTATCAGATAGCAGGCAGGTTATACATAAATCCAATGTTGATATTTTATTCAAGATTTTTTATATTTTATATTATTGTTGTGCAATTTCATTTTTTTCATGGAATTTAAATTTAATTCATCCAGTCATTTGTGTTGTTGCAGAGGATCTTGATGATTTAAGAATGGAAGGAGTAACCAGTTTGATGTCTTCTGGGAGCAAATTTAACCAAACTCGAAGTGCACATCCTGTTGAACCTCAGGCAAAGGTCACACTGAACATCTGTGCAAGGTGTGCCAGGTAAGCAAAGCAGACGATACTAACAAGCAGATTCTTAGTCCATTTTCTTAGGTGACTATCGTGATTACCCATGAGCCAGTCAATAAGTTCTCTTTTTTTAAGGACATGTTTTTTGCTCCTAACTATCCTTGGTCATGAAGGGCCAGTTGAGTTGTAGAACCTACACTTATGCATGATACTGCTCATATCAACAATGAATCAAGGCATGTAGGTAATCTTCACCCTTAATTCACAGCTTGAAACTATTTTAAGCCCTTCTCTCTGTTACTTGAGCTTCTGTGGCTTTTCAAAGGATGATTTAGAGAATTTGGAGTTTCAAAACCAATTTAAAGAGCATTGGTATAAATCAAAATTTAGTTGCACAGGTGCAGTTCAAGAATTTAATCAGTTTGATCCCCATTTGGTTTTGGCAGCTGGAAGTAATTTTTGCACTTACAGTATGAGGGCCAAACAACCAGCTTGATATTCCTGAAGCCAAGTCAATTAATAATGTAACACTAGCTGAAACTCTTTAAATTTCTTAGATTCAGTCTTTCTGTATGGACAAAAGCTCATTTGGAAAAAGGAGTTAATCCTGTTTAAATGACAAAGCTAGCCTTCTCACCCTTATGTAAATGGTGCAGATTAACAAGAACAATGCAGAGGTCTGCCAATTTTATCTCCTTGCATTTACCCTTGACTGCTCCATTGTCTTGTTTGAGAGGGGATTAGTAGCCTGTAAATAGGATCAACCTGTGGTGATCTTAAGTCAAAAGTTTGAGCATGTGCCATCCTACTTTTTTATTTTATTTTAAGGTTACCACATTTTAAAAGGCCACTTGTTTAGGGAGTTTCTCTTCAAAGGCTAGGGACAGACATTCAAAAACCATGAACCTAAATTGATTCAATCTTTTCAGGTTACTCTTTGGAGTTTCAAAACCAATTTAAAGAGCATTGGTATAAATCAAAATTTAGTTGCACAGGTGCAGTTCAAGAATTTAATCAGTTTGATCCCCATTTGGTTTTGGCAGCTGGAAGTAATTTTTGCACTTACAGTATGAGGGCCAAACAACCAGCTTGATATTCCTGAAGCCAAGTCAATTAATAATGTAACACTAGCTGAAACTCTTTAAATTTCTTAGATTCAGTCTTTCTGTATGGACAAAAGCTCATTTGGAAAAAGGAGTTAATCCTGTTTAAATGACAAAGCTAGCCTTCTCACCCTTATGTAAATGGTGCAGATTAACAAGAACAATGCAGAGGTCTGCCAATTTTATCTCCTTGCATTTACCCTTGACTGCTCCATTGTCTTGTTTGAGAGGGGATTAGTAGCCTGTAAATAGGATCAACCTGTGGTGATCTTAAGTCAAAAGTTTGAGCATGTGCCATCCTACTTTTTTATTTTATTTTAAGGTTACCACATTTTAAAAGGCCACTTGTTTAGGGAGTTTCTCTTCAAAGGCTAGGGACAGACATTCAAAAACCATGAACCTAAATTGATTCAATCTTTTCAGGTTACTCTAACCTGGCTAGGTTGAATCAGTTTGTAACCACAAAGACATCCCGTCTGGACTGCGGAAATGCTGGCACATGCCTGCAGTAGCTCAGGGTAGAAGCTGGGGGGGTCCTAGAGCAGCCTTCCCTTCCATAGTGCTTAGCTGAGGGAGGCATGGCTAGGCCCTGGCGCAATGCTCTGATTAGGGAGGGGTTCCCCCACCTCGTTCATAACAGAGCATTTATCAGCTCTGATAACAGCATTTATCACCTCATCAGAAAACAAAGCCTCTCTCATTAGTTCAAGCTCTTCTTAAACAACTTTTTCCAAGGAAGGAATGGAGTGACATTACCAGATATGTGTTATTTAGCCTCAAAAAGCCATAAGTGGACACTGTCCTGTCTGCCTTTGTCCTGTCTGCCACAGCACAGACTGGAGCCAGCATGTGGTGTGCTAGCTAATGCTGAGAGGCGTCTGTGTAAGGCAGAAGGGAGGGAGGAATCCCTGCTTAGCAGGGAGTGGTGAGGGAAGGGGGGAGAGGGAGCAGGGGGAAGCCAGGCAGATGTCTGCAATCTCTGCCAGAGCTCCAGCCAGGGAGCAGAGGGGAGGGGCCAGCTCTGCTATGGAGCATGGTGCCAAGCCCAGAAAGCATGCTGGGATGCTGGGGGAGTCTCGTTTAATTTAAACCAGGAAGGGGTCTGGGACAGACATTGCATAAAATGCTTTGACCCAAATCACTTAAGTCTGATACTGCATTCAATCAGGCTTATCTTGAACCAGTTTCAACCATTTTCAAACTGGTTTATGTGCACTGAACCTCTGTTCTGTTACAGGTTTAAACCAAGTTCTGATCACTTAAACTGGCTTATGTGTAATATCTGTCTCTAGCCAAAATGTTTCCTGGTACTCCTAATATATACCCACAGTCATGCTAAATCTCCATGCTATACTGTCCCATCAGCAGGACAGTTCCCAAGACATGGAGCCTTTGAGAATGACATCTCAGTGTGTTGGAAGAGAGGCATTAACTATACTGCCACGTAATTCTTAGAAATTTTGTTATCAAATGTGTGTTAAAAGATAGTATTCCCGACTGTCTTCCTAAATCACAGGGAACAAAATGCTTACATTGTAAATGTTTCAAAACAACCAAATATGTGGAAGTAACTTATTTTCTCAATAGTCTATTCAGAGCACCTGTCAAAGTAAGCTATTGTCTTATGAAAGTTCACACCTTAAAGAGTTAGTCTCTAAGGTGCCATGCTGCCCTACCTTCTGCCTGATTTCAGACTAACACAGCTAAGTACCTCTCATTTTCTCAGCTGGCATAACTTATCTATATATTAAAGGTGATAAATAAATTACAAAACTTTGGGTTTTCCACACACTAGATATTTCTGTGTGGTACATGTACAAACAGAAAAGTACAAGGGATGTATGTCAAAATTTAGCAAGGATCTACTCCAGTGGTACAGAGTTGAAAAATACCTTTGCAAATAGCTTAAATGACAATATTGTGTCAATTACTACATAAGATTATTTTGTCCTATAATTTCACATTCCAATATCTGTTATTTTAAAGTGCAAATATAAGCAGTTCCCTGCTCAAACATCTGGCCCTTGTGGTCTATTGATCAGCCACACAACTGTTATTTGCCATTTAAATTGTTTCTGCCCATGATCAGTGGGCCCATGATCAGTTTTTGAACCAGATGTCTGCTATTGTAGATAAGTTTACACTGGAGTAATAAGTCTATACACTGGTGTAAAAAAACAAAAAGCCACAAACACATGACTTGGAGCTCTAGACCAGCGTAACTTACTTGTGTCTGGTGTCAAATTGTCATGGGAGAAATCAAAAGTGAAGCTATGTTGGTGGATTACCTTGATTCCTGCCATGTGTTCATTTAATGCCATGATCTGCAATCCTAACAATCATACCTCCAACTGTACCACATGTCCGTGGCAGGAGGTGGGATTGTTTGGATCAGGGATCAGGTCCTATTTGTGCCATTACTACTTGCTAGTGCAGGTGGAGCCTGGCATTATAATCCCAGGCACTCCCTGCACCAGCAAGTCCAGGCTTATTTTGGCTCTAGCCCCAGGGAGCCCACCAGGTACTCAAACCTGCTCCAGTGTGGTCTGGGGCTGAAGCTGACAACAGTTGATTGTCAGGGCCAGAGCCAACAATCAGCCTGGACTACTAACCATACCAGAACCAGTTTAAGTCTGCAGTGTGGTGAGCTGACAATCAGCTGATTGTTAGCCCTAGCTGGGACAGCTTTAGGTCCAGTTGCAGACTGTGGTGGTCTGCTGGGACACTGGGATCAGAGGCTTCCGGTTGTTGTGGGGGGGCAGAGCTGAAAGCTTTCTCTCTGGGGTTTTAAAACCCTTCTGGGAGACTTTGGGCATTTATACACATGCTCTGGGAGTTGAGGGGAGTGGTGCTTTAATTAAAACAGCTCTCAGAGCAGCTCTAATTAAGGCACCAGGAGTATCATGTGTATTGGTGCCCCTCTACTAAAAAATGGCAGTGGGGGTGCTTTAACTAAAACTCATTGAACGAGCTTTAGTTAAAGTTCCGTCACCATTTTTCAGTGCAGGGACACTGATAACATGATGCTGGAGTCTGCTGGAGCATAGTAATTACCACGCTCCAACAGACTAGATTAATTGAGTCTTCCCTGACATGCTGTAATTACAATGTGTCGGAGCAGCATCACTGCACGTGTATAGGCAGCCACATGCACCACATTCAGCTCATTCCCCCCATTATAGACTAACCAAATCAGAGGTGCATAAACTTTTGTGATCAACCCTGATGAAGTGAGCTGTTGCTCATGAAAGCTTATGCATATGTGATTCAATTAGTCTAGAAGTTGCACCTCTACCCTGCCTTCTACCTGACTTCAGACTAACACGCAGCTAATTACCTCTCTTTCATTGATCAGTTTCCTTATGTGTGAGAGAGCATTTTTCTCCACTTTATCACCAAGGAGGCAGAAGCTTGAGAAAGGTAGTAATTATCACTGAAGGCCATGTTGAAAGGAAACAACATAATTAATTATTCATTGTTTAATAATAATTTTCCAACTATTTGGGTTGGTCTAATAAAAGATATCAGATTCACCCAAGGAACCTTGTCTGTGAAAGGAAACATTAGCATTTTTGTTTCCAAATCAGTAAGTTGTTAAGGATGCTGTTGGAGTTTCAACTGCTTGTGACAGTGTATGGCAAGAAAGATGCTTTTTTTCTCTGTACACAATAATACAGTGGCTTCCAACCTTTTTAAGTAGGAGATCATGTTCAGCATTTAAAAGTAACCCCCAAGATCTACCGTGCACCCACTGCCACCCCAGCAGGTAAGTCTGTGGGGAGGGAAGTGTGGGGGGAAGATCAAGGCAGAGGGAGAAGAAATTACTTGGGGGCATGCCTCCCCAGCAGGTAAGTCCCAACCAGCTGGGGCACCACTCAACTTACCCCTGCTCCTGCCTCTGCAGTTTTGTCCCTCACTGGAGGGGGCCTCAATCTAGCCCCTGCCCCTTTCCTCCCCCACGGACTGACCTGCTGGGCTGGGGTGCATGTGTGCATGCACACGAACACTCAGCCCCCCACCCCAGCCTTGGATGAACTCCAAGAGGATCCGAGATCTACCGGTGAATCAAGATCCACTGGTTGGTGAGCACTGCAATAATACAATTACCTGGATTTCTCCGAGATTTACTTGCAAGAAGTGTATTACTCAGTGCTCCAAAAACTGCTTTTGTTTCCTGTTTGTTTTCAAGTGCAGTTCATTATGGTGTTACTGACCTTTAATGCACTGACTACCCAAGAGACCACTTCTTCTCTTAGGTTCCAGTTTTGCTGACACTCCCTAGCACTGAATGTTTGGGAATCTCAGGAGAAGTCTTTCAGCTCTGTCATTTATTTCCCTCATTAGTATAATAAAACCTTTTTTTTATCTTTAGGGTATGGTGCAGATTCTACTTGTATATTTGGATCCTTTCCTGAGGGTGGGAATTGTATTTTTATTTTATTATTGTATCGTCTTCTCTGTTTAATTCACCCTATGCTGTATTTATGCTTTTACGAAGTTGGACCTTAAGAAATATAAATCAGCATTATTACTCTCCATACTTTTAAATACAGTTAAACAGGTGTCTTTTCCCTTAACTTTCCTTATACAGGCATAAACTAAGCAATCTTGAAATTAATGGTCCTGTTTAACTTCAATGAATATTCTGCAGGTAGTAAACTTGTCAAATCAGGTTACCTTTTACCACAGGTATTTTGGCTTCCTGTGGAAGGAATAGGACTTTTTGCCTCATGCATTTCTGTCAGGGATTCAAATATTAGGAAACATGCTTCCTGGCTCAGACAAATGTGATATTACCCTTATGTTTTCATATCCAGATCCTCTCACCTTGCTGTATTTTTAAAATAAGTCCTATTTATGTTATTATCAAGCAAAAACTCCTTCTCTGATACATCCACTGGAAGTTTTTTATCTTCCTAAGAGAAGGCAATACTATTTGGAGAAGACTTTATTAAATAACTAAAACAAATTATCTAGCTTAGCCTAATCATTATAATTAATTTATTTCCTTTAAATCTGAAAATGATGCATAGCTTACAGTTTGCATCATAAGTTTTTACCATCATCTCATTTTATCCAATGTGTAAGATAGGTTTCTACCTCATTTTTGTGCCATAGATCAAACACAGCCATTTTAACACTGCAAAAGTTAGTGTAATTTAACATTCCTTGGCTTGACTGTTTATTTTAAGCTGTTATGGGTTCATTCTTTAAATTATTTATATAATTTGGAAAACTAATGTTTTTCACTTTAATCACCAGTAAGCACAGAAACCCATATTCTTTGCTTTGCCAAATTTCTGTAGGCTTCCAGACTTCAGAAGATCTGTGCATTCCTTAGACCTGGGCTCCTCTAACTTATGTCAGCTGGCAGCTGCTTTTAAGAAACAGCCACATGCCAATGGAGTACAGATGGAGTACACGGTGATCTACCCCACGCACATCCATACATATATTCCTCACCATTCATATTCTATATATGTGGGCTGAGTGAGGCAGAGAGTATGGCAAAGCAGCAGGGGGCATCATGAAGAGTTCCCACATACAGGAGAAATATCAGAAGGCCACATCAAACTGCTTTCAACCCCCTTGCACAATAAAACAACTCGGATCACAACATTTAGTCATAGAAAGTTAGTTCTGGGTGATTTATCCCATCTTTCTCAGCCAGTACAGTTTTTTTCCCCTTTTGCACATTAACTAGACTTTGGCTTAATCTAGTATTAAATGTGCCAAATAATTGGCTTCCTAGGACTTCCCATAAACTTCACTAGCTAATAGACCTCATCTTATAACTGTTATAGCTCTTATTTCTGATGTAGTATTAGAGGAGCTTCTTGATACTAAGCAACATCAAATGGGAATAAATATATCTAAAGTTACAAATCTAATTTGTTATAAATCCACTGTGCTGTAAATGAAACCATATTTGTATCAAGTGTGAAAGCTTCACTAATATCTAGGCACATTAACCAGAGCAGTCACTCTTATTTCAGCTCACTCTCTCAGACCTTGTTTTTTCTCTCAGGAAAACTGGGAGATTTCTGAAGCAATGAACAGGAGCCTTTGACTGAGCCTATTTTGAACCAGCAGCAAAACTTCTTAAGTTCCTCTTTAGATTGATGGGTTTAGAGACAATTACCTTATATTCTCTCTCTTTTTCTAAACCATAAGTGTTGATAATTTCACTAGTGCTCTTCAAATGATAGATATATATCAGAAGCTAGATCAGTACTATTAATAAAACTGGAAAATAAAAAAGCAGGTTTCTTTTAAGTAATTTCACCAAATAGCTTTGTGCAGCTTTATGATACAAAAAGAGAGGATTAAATCTCCAGGACTATAAAGAGGTTTGTTGACTAGAATACAGCTGTGAGAAACAGAGAGCTTACTGTTTTCCATATAGATGTTTCACACATGGTGAGGAAAAAGCAGATGGATAACAGCTTAAGAGGGTTTTCAAACAGGAAAAATGGCAATAGAACAATGTTATTCCCATAGCTCTTCAAAAAATAACTAAATTGCAAGTTAGGCACCATATTAAGTAATCTAAACAAAAGGGTGACATCATTTATGAGGTGAAACAAAGGAAGGTTCACAGGTTGCAGAAAATATAGGTATTTAAAGATAGCAGGAGTATATATGCAAATAATCATAATCAGGAAAGCTTGTCAGTTAAAAGGGAGAATTAACAAAGAACATCATGACTAAATTTGATCTAAATTGTTTGAGTAAAACATATGTCAGTTCTCTTTTAGTAATTAATTTCCATTCTTTGGCACAACTATCTCCACTGACTCACAAAATGGATTGATTCACTCTACAGTAGATAGTATAACTCCTTGCTCATATACAAGTAAAGCAAAATGAAGTTCAGTTGTTGCTGATGATTCATAATAAGACATCTTCACACACAAACAAATAACATATGGGTTTAATATATGCCTAATTACAGTTTAGCAGAAAAGCTTTTTATATTTTGCTACATTTTCTGTCTTGCACTATGTTGAGTTTTTGTAACACTTTCACTAACATTGTGTCAGAAAGAAAAGGATATGTACTCACTAAGGCATTAGCTGAGCAGGTATAAGAAAAAGCGAATGTCTTCCACTGAATGGCCATTTCAGTGGAGTTTATGGGGATTTTTTATTGACGGACCACCCATTAGCCTTGTATGCCCATTGCCATGCTCAAAAGTTAAACCTTGTTCTTGTGGACTCCTGCCAATGCATTCCTGAAAGTAAGAAGCTTTTTGTTTTTAATAGTGCAAGGGTTGCATTCATCCTTCTTAACATCAGTAGCACACAAAAAGGGGTTGCATGCGATTCAAAAATAAATAGGATTATAGAAAACATACTGTGTCACAAGCTTGAAGGTTTCTGAACAAGAATGTTATGAAGGAGTGCTAGTTGCATGCAAATATGCATTTAAAACAAAATCTGATGATGCTGGAGATAATGTATATGCAGCCATTTAAAAATTGCCTTATAACAAGTTAATCTAACAGGCCCTTAAAATTATGCCTCTTGTCAGCTTGCCTTGTTTGAAAAAGGCTTCCTTGAACTGGTCTATGAATGAAGGATATTTCTCTGGATACATAAAAATGCCCTCTGCTTATTTCCCTGAATCCTACTCGGAAGCCTTCATTTGCTTCATAGTTACGTGTTCATAGCTGGGTCTTTGGCTTTACCCTGTCTTCATTTTTCCCCAACCAACAATCTCCAGGTTTGCCTGTTTATTTACTGAAGCCTGTCTCATTTCCTTTAACCAATCCAAGTCTTTCCCTCTTTCCATGTGTTCATTTGTCTCCACCAGACTTAAGCACCTCCACATTTTTTCTGGTGCCTGAAGTATCCTTGTACTATATAATATAAAAAATAAGTTGTGAATTGTATATGGAAATTATGAAAGACACAGCTGAACCTTACATGAGTGGTTAATAGGAAATGGTCATTGGAACCAGTTAGGCATAGGGAAGCCAGGAGAATGTCTTGTGTAAATTAGCAAGGGGAAAGTGAATATTGAAAATTTCTCTACCATCACAGCAGTCATCAACATTATTTTCTATACATTCATCAGCAAAATATTTACAAAATGACTAGGGAGAAAATAGAACTGCTGTCTGAAAGGACTGCAATACAGCTTTTAGGAAACAGAAATAGTAAATTGTTTGGGCAAGGGAATACTCTGCTGTTAATTTTACATGGGCATTTCAGATTCATATGGGCAGCAAATTGTATGCAGCAGCATTATCTGACTATCAGAAAGCCAAACGGATACTAATGGGTTTGGGGGTCATTAAGAAGCCATTTAGTGGAAAATTTGATAATGAGCTATGCAGATGACAGTGTCTGAGGACTGACAAGTGAATCTTATGTAGCTATTACAAGCAAAAATGTTAATGACTATGTTTAGTAAAAGGTTTGCTGCTAAACAGACCATGCTACTGTTTAGAGTTTGGTATAGTTATCTGCAATTCCCAAATAACTTTACCAGAACTCCAGGAAACAGTGAGAGAAATAAATGAAACTATGTATCTACCTTATGAAAAATATTAACAAAAGAATACATTTAAAATGGAATTAAAGAAGTTGGCTCTATGTAGGCCTTCCCAACCTTACTTATTGTTGTCCTTTGTGGGGAGAAGAGAGATGTCTTATCATGCTTCCTCAGATTTTATTTCAGGATGCAGCTGGCTAGCCTTCCTTAATATTTATTGAAGGGGTGTCAACCATGGGCCAGATCCAGTGTGCAGAGCCATATCATCCTGCCCCTGGTGCTGCTTTTAGGACAGTGACCCACAGACAGCATGCTGAGCATGCTGGGTGGCTTTGTGTCCTGGATCGGCCTCATGCTACTCCAGGGTCGTGCTGCATGCAGCAGCCTTTCTGGAACCATGTTGCACAGCCCTGCCATTGCAATGGTTCTGGGGCCAAACTGCACATCACCACAGCTGTGGTGCTTCTGGAATATGGGGCTGATCTGTGAGTAGTGCATCTGGAAACCCAGCCTGTCGCGGGGCACCTCGCTGCCCCGCTCCTAGAGAGTGGAAACTGCCAGGGGGAGAGAGCCCTGGCAGGACATAACGAGCACAGCTGTGGGTTGCCCTGGCAACTAATGAGTCAGCTGGCCGGAAGGGGCAGGGCTTGGCCCTCATAAAGCCCAGGGCTGAGGCTAGGCTGGCAGTTCCCTGTTAGCAGCTGGAGAGGCAGGAGCTCACTCGGTCAGGATATAGAGAGAACTCAGATCGCAAGTATAGCTCGTGAGAGCTCCAGAGGCTGGAGCAATGATGTTGAATTACAGCCAGGAGGCTTATGTTGTTATGGCCCAGTGCCTTGTGCTTTGGTTGTAGCCAGGAGGCTTGTGGTTGCTTTAGTGTTGTGTATTACACCGGTGGTTTGGGTGAGGCTACTAGGGGTTGGAGGAGGCCTCATCGGGGACTCACAAGGGAGTGTGAGGACCCCGGCACCAGTATGGGTGCAACTTATGGGGTTCGTAGACCCCAGCCCCGGAGAGGGGTGTTTTGAGAAGCCCCAGCGCGGGCACAACGAGCCCCAGGAGGGGGCAGTACCAGTGTTGTGCCCCAGCTCAAGTCTGGGATCGTGCCCAGTATGCAAAGGCCAATAAAGATACCAGGGGTGAAAGTACAAAGAAGGCTTATTGCTAGCAATAAAAGGTGCAAGCGGAATAATTCACGTAACAAGCACCCCCCACTACTACTTCTAAGCATCTTTTATACAGGAGTTTTCAAGTTTTCACCAGCGTGCTTGTTTGCTGATTGGTTGTAAGGAGTGACGCAAGGAGTTCTTTACTGAGCATGTCTCTATACCTGTGTTTTAGCCATGTATCTCATT
>NW_005842632.1:884815-889472 GCF_000455745.1 Alligator sinensis | reverse complement strand
GTGCAACTTACGGGGTGCGTAGCCCCCAGCCCCAGAGAGGGGCGTTTTGAGAAGCCCCAGCGTGGGCACGACGAACCCCAGGAGGGGACACTACTAGGAAGCCCGAGCGTGGCCGTGGCGAACCCCAGGAAGGGGGGAGCGCACTTTAGAGAAGCCCAGCGTGGGCACAGCGAGCCCCAGAGAGGGGGCGGCACTATTAGGGAGCCCAGCGTGGGCACGGAGAGCCCCAAAGAGGGGGAGTGCCTTATTGAGAAGCCTGAGACGGGCGTAGCGAGCCCAGTTGAAGGCTAGCACAGCGGTAGACCTCAGACAGGGGTAAGGTGCTGCGGTGGACCCTGGCTAAAGGGGATAGCAGTGCGGTGAGCCCGCATAAGAGAGGGTAGCAGTGCGGTGGGCCTAAAGGACCGGAGACCCGCTAGAAAGTCCCATAGCGGGCTAGATTATTTTAGAGAAGGCCCAGAGTGGGCTCGATGAGAGTCCCAGTGAGGGGCCGCATATTAGAGAGAGCCCGGAGTGGGCCCAGGGAGAGCCCAGGAGGGGGCATTTCCATAGAGCATACAGAGAAGGCCCAGGAGTGGGCTAGACTATGGAGAAGGCCCGAGGAAGCGGGCGTGTTGACAGACCAATGTCCAGTACATCTGCGAGGCTTGGGGCGTGGTATTAGGGGTTGGTAGGAGCCACGCATAGCCCATAAGGCTAGGGTGCCTGAGAAGCACCCAGAGTACAGGGAGACCCCCGGTGGGTCCGGGAGACCACGGGGACAGAGGTCCCAGCTAACCATGCTGAGGAGACGTAAGGCAGCCTCCCAACTTAACTTAAGATCAAAGATGTGGCAGGCAAGAATAGAGGGGGCCCTTGGGCTGAATTGGCACAGAGAGACGGCCTTAAGGAGATCACAGCCCTCCTATAGGACCCTGCTGTGACACAGCCCCATGCCACGTATCCAGCTTGTAGGGCTGGATGTATTCAACACCCTTAATTTGAGGGGTAAGTATTACTTCCAGACATAGAGAGTGCCTGTCCACTGGGCCACTCACACTTTTAGCATTACACTGATCTCTTTTAGGGGAGATATTTCTTAGTTGGGACTTGGGTGCTCATCAACCATAATCTTTGCGAAGGATTGGATAAAGTCTCTTATTGTTCTATTCCTGTCTTTAGGTGATTGGTAAAAAGCTATCAGTTTTGTAAGGGAGTTCCTTGATTAAAGCAGTGGGGTTCCTTCCTGTTCCTTTTTTTAGTTGCTGTTAAGGTGTTGAGTATGAGAAGGATTCTTCAGCCAGTGGATTTTCTCTTCTTCCCCAGTGAGCTCTGTTTTAACGATGACAACCAATGGGAAACATTTCAGGATAACAATTTATGTGACTAGGAGCCAACAAACCCTAGAAGAATCTTTTCCTCTTATGTTAGACTGAGCATACTTATCAGTGTATAAAGTATATGTCAAACTGAGGTCATCTATGCTGTGAATCACTGGTGAGACTGCAGCTGGGTACATAGGTGACGTGTAGGGGGAGTGCGGGGGGAGCACACGCCCCCCCTGAGATTGGCCCTTGACAGCCAGGGTGTGGGGGGCGGGGGCCAGTGGGCCCCCCCCCCCCCAAGCTCATGGGAGCTCCAAGAGAAGCACCAGCGGCACTTTTAGGTTTGTTGCTGGTACTTCCGCTGCCGGCGGCGATTGACTACTGCCCCCCCACCTCCCCCATCAGTGATCGGCCACTGGTACCTCCCCAGGATCAGGAGGCACTAGTTGCTCATGGCTGGGTAAACATACCTGAGCTAGGGTTAAATAGACCAGCAGCTGCATCCGTACTGTTATCAGTAATTAAAATAGCTGATTTAAAGATTATCTACATAAGGTGCAATTACACCTTTAGATTGCAATGTAGATATACCCAGAGAATGCATGGACATAGATAGAGGTGGGCCCTAACCCATGAAAATGTAAAGTAGCCTCCTCTCAGTGCACTGCTGTTATCTAAAGGGATAACATTATAACCCTGAGTTGGGAAGCTTTTACAACTACAGCCCCCATCAACCCCCCTAAAACTAGAACATGTATTTTATAGTGATAACATGGATATGGTAGATCCAGAACCTCAGATAACTAGCAATTATGGGGAAGGAAAGGAAGAAAAGTAGAAACAGCAGTACCACTAAGCCCTGATTAACAGCTTCCTCTTGTTATATTGTAACGTCATGTTATAATTAGGGCTGTCAAATGATTTTTAAAAATTGATCATGATTAGTTGTATGATTAAAAAAAAAGTTGCAATTAATCCTCATGTTAATTGCAGAACTATAAATTCAAAATTATGTGCAGAAAAACTCAAAAGATTTATGCAAAATTCTGCAGGCACTTTATATGGTTGGGAGGCAGGTGTGGGGCCTGTGCATGTGGGGAGGAATTTGTGAAGGTGTGGGGGGCTATGGGTGTGTCTGTGTGTGGGGGGGGGTTGGAGCCTGGGGAGGAGGGTTCCTGCATACCCTGGCAGGATGTGGGGTACTGTGGGTCAGGAGTGAGGGGCAGCAGCAGGGCTTTGGGGGCTGTGGCTTGGAATAAAGGGCAGAGAGACACACACACAGACACCGCCCACCATGCAAGTGTGGAGGGGATGGGCATGTGGGAGGGAAGCAGTGAGGGGGGCAGATTGAGGCCCTCATGGTGAGGGTGGGAGTGGGACAGAAGCAGGGGCATGGGCTGGAGTGAATGGGGCCCTGGGTCTGGGGCTGGGGCAGGGGCAGGTCATGAAATGGCGCTATGGGCAGCTCATTCAGGCAGTCCTCTGTGCACACCTCTGGGAAGGCATAGGGGACATGTGCTCCCCAGATTTGTGTATGGGGTGGAGGCAGGCTGCTGCTGCACTCTTGTCTCTGTGCCCTGCTGCTGTTGCCCCAGGAGCCACACAGTGCCATGCTGTGTCTCCCACCACTGGGTCGGCAGGGGACGTGGCACAGCCAGCATGTGGCTCCTGGGGTAAAGGCAGCAGGACGCAGACCTTCAGCCCACATCAGCAGCTCGCCTCTGCCCCATGCACAAATCCCAGGGGCACATGCCCTCCATGTCTCCCCCAGGGTGCGTGCAGTGATGGTTGCCCCCCCCCCCGCAACCCTGGACAAGCTGCCCATGGCTCCATCCTATGATGTACCCTGGCCCTGGGGCCCCTTCCACCCAGACCTTGCTCCTGCCTCTGCTCCACACCTTCCCTCACCATGGGGGCCTCAATCTGCACCCCCATGCCCCTTCCCTCCTACAGGCCCTTTCCCCTTCATTGACTTGTCTACTGGGTGCTGCTCCACACACTGCTGGGCTGTGTTCCTGGCTGCCTGCAGGCTGCAGCTACATGTCTGTGCCTGGCTGTGCCCTTCCCCCCACCACTGCAGCTGCCTGGAGCCCACACCTGGGCTGCCCTGCGGTCCCCATTGTGCCACAGCTGCCCCACAGGGCAGCCTGGAGGTGGCAGTGATGGTAGCAGAGCTGAGCCCAGGCACAGGCTTCAAAACCACATGCACAGTTAATGGATTAAAAAAAA
Source organism: Alligator sinensis (assembly GCF_000455745.1). Classification (NCBI taxonomy): domain Eukaryota; kingdom Metazoa; phylum Chordata; order Crocodylia; family Alligatoridae; genus Alligator; species Alligator sinensis. The sequence goes on along the minus strand of NW_005842632.1, from coordinate 885,939 downwards.
TTAATGTGAACAACAATTAACACAGTAATCATGTGCGTTAACCACAATTAATTGACAGCCTTAGTTATAATACTAAGTATAGGCCTATTGAAGTCTAAGAATTTCTTTTCTAGGCCCATCCATAGCTTCTGGCTGCATATTTTCTTGTTTTGCCATTACCTAATTACCTTTCTTTCTGCATATAATAATTATTATTAGTTTTCATTTTAAGCATTCCAGGTGACTTGCATCATATTTTTTTCTTTGCTTTCTTTTAATTTTTTTTTTGTAAACTTCTCAGATTTTTAGTCAACTTCTTGCACCTGAATCATTATGATCTCCTTTTGTACTTTCCTTAAAACAATGTGCTAGGTTAATGTGTATATTTATAATATTTTAATGTATATGGTTTTGTCTAATATGCAAGCTTTTATATAAAAATGTAACAAAGTACATTAGCATTTCTTGTTTAATTCCTTAAGTTTTGTTCTTATAAAAATGTCTAGTCTTTTCCTTGTAAAAACAGCTTTGAAAATATAAACTGATTTTTTGGTTTTAAATGAACAAGCAATTTAACTTCACTTGGTCAGTAGAAGGATTATGGGCCTGAGCAATTCCCTTATATACTTTTTATATAAAATGTATCAATTAAATTGAGGTTTATCATGAAGCTGGCCCAGGCAGGAGGAAGAGTCTAGACAGGGGACTCATCCCTCTGTGTCTTCCTTGACTGCAGGCTTTTGGTTTTTGTCTGAAAGGCGTAGTTATGGAACCTGAGATGCTGGATCCAGCATGGTCACCCAGACACCTGCAAAGCACCAGAAACATGTATGTAGATGGCACTGGTGACATGAGAACCAAAGGGGATTCTTGATGTGGGATGTTAGAATGGATAGGCTGGCAACTGCTTGAACTTGTGGTGCTGCAGCACTTGAACAAGTTACCCAGGCAGTGCAATGCTCTGCAAAGGTCCAGGAATGCAGTCTATGGATGGCCAGCCACTCCCTGAGGGACATCTCACATACCACTGTGGAGTTGAGAGAGTCACGACACCAGGATAAAGAGTTTATACATAGGATCAAACACTGCTATGGGATCCAGCTATGACACCCCTGAATGGCATCATTGCTCTCCTGGGCTGGAGT
>NW_005842632.1:876922-884784 GCF_000455745.1 Alligator sinensis | reverse complement strand
ACCCCCCAATACCCCCTGCCCCTGCCCCCCCCCCCCCCTTCCCCCCGGCATGGAGAGCCCTACTCCAGGGACTCCTCTCTGGGCTGACATGCCTGAGAGTCCTATGCAAGGTGGGGGACTCTGGATGGCTCCACACTGCACGTTGATTGGGAGATGGGGGGGCGGGGCGGGTCCAGAACAGGAGATATGGTTTGTGAGAGCCATTGACTTGTGTTCGATTGAAGGTATCCAGCGGGCCCCACTCCAGGGAGAAGCAGTGCAGCAGCGGGGGTTGTTACTTAAAATTGCCAATAGCTCAAATTAAGAGCGAGACCTTAAAAAGGGGGAATAAGGCAAAATGCCATGTTTACTTGATTACATGAAGCAGATACATACGCTTGGAAACACCACTTATACAAACAGACATATACAAGCAGACATAGACAGACCTACAGACAAAACCACTCCAGTAAGATGTTATAGTTACCAGCAGATGTTACTCAATATTAGCACTATATGGCTGGGTCCAGGCTTATTGAGGGTGATAGGAGCAGGGGAAGAATGGACATGCATGCCTGTGCTCCAGGAGGTTGCAGAGAGTGGATTCTCCATCTTGGCTTGTCTGCATCTCACTTTTATAGGGATTTCAAGTCTTTGTTCAGTACTGGGGTTTTTTCATGCTCAGTTTTTAATTAGAGGTTGTTTCTTCTTGTTATCTCAACTTGAGGTCATTCTAGTAAAGCTGGCATCTCCATTAGTATCTCAATCTTGATCTTTGCCTTGAAGCATTGTAATTCAAATGGCAGGATATGCAAAATTCCTTCTTCTTTGCACCTGATCACAGACAAATTCTTCAGCCATTCATTAATTAGCTTAATTAGTTTAGTGTCTGGTAACTTATACATTGGTGTCTTGTTGCTTACACAAACAGTTAAATCTTCTTCTGTTTTCATGCAAATAGTTAACATTCTTTCACCATTCACCCTCTCACACAAACAGTCTTGTACACAGGGCATACAAAGTTCATCTACTCATGTCAAGAAGGGAACAAGCACAAAATGGAGTTTTAGTTCATACAATCATAGAGGTTGCAAAAATTCATACTAGAGAGGGACACCAGGTTGTTAAAGACCCGATGCCAGGGCCGGCATTGTCTCAGCCCACCCATCACCAGGGCCAACTCACTACTACCCCCAGCCCCTGGCAGTCGCCAGCATAGGCACAGAGCCCCAAAGCAAATGGGGGAGGGGCAGCTCACCAGCCCACTAGGCCTGATTCTTACTGTAGGGGATTGGTGCAGCCTCTGCAAGGATAGGTACTGCCCCCCCCCCCCCCCCCCCGGTTTGGGTCCAGGTTTCAGAGTGGGCAATTTTCCACAGTTTTTCTTCATTATGCACACGGAAAGTTTAGTAGCTGCAGCATTTAATTAAACTAGGGGTACCAGTTTTGCACGTGGCATTCCCCTATGGCTCTGCAAGGATAGGCAGTCCCCTGGGCTTGGGTCCAAGTTGCAGAATGGGCAGCATTGCACAGTTTTTTTTTGTTTTTTTTTTTTAATAAACATACTAAACGTTTGGCAGCTTCAACATTTGATTAAAAATGAAGCACGTCTCCTCTTTGCGCCACATTCCCCCACACTCCACTGTGTGTCCCTGGGGGCAGTTGTGGCGGAGAGGGGAAGGGGATCGGTGTGGGTTGTGAGTAGCAGACACAGCAGGAACACATGGCTGGAGGAGCCCAGGGCTGGAGAACCATGACTCAGTGCCAGGGCATGGTCACTCAAAGCCCTCCATTCCTACTCATTTGGGGAGGGCTCCCAGTCCATGCAGATGAGGAGTGGGGGTGGATACAGGCATCTGGGACACATGCGCATGCACACACACACACACACACACACACACACACACAGAACCAGATGTCTGTGACATGCGTGCACACCCCCCCACCCCCCCACCCCAGGCATCTGACACACACACACACTTGGCGGGTGGACAGGGCACTGGGTGGCAGGAGGCTAGGTCATAACAAGCTGCTGCTGCCTCATGTCCAGGTGGGCAGTGTTGGTGATCAGCCAATCAGGAGTGACTTAGCCATAACCCCTTTCCCCACCCCCAACCCACCTGCTGTACTAAGTCCATGCAGGCAGGCTCCAAGCCCTCTGCCCAACCCCCCAACAAAGGCTAACGTGTGTTCAGTTTCCTTCTGACCTAAACAGGGGTGCTAAGAGTAAAGCTTGAAAGTTAGAGTGCTTCTACCAGTCTTCTTAAATGCCTGTACTTAATCTACAGTACTTGCTTACAGGAAAGATTACAGGAAAGTGAAGGAACACATTGAAGGAAAACAATAGTTCTGACTGGCCCTAATCCACATTGTAAATAATTAATATAAATTAATTTGGAAAATGTAATTGATTGAACTGGTAAATTATCAAAGCAACACATTCTCTTTTTCTTCTGTCTGCATTAATTACTGTCTCACTGGCCTTTCTTCCTGGAATTCAGAGGATATAAACTATACTGTCAATGCATTTTAGATCATTCTAAAACCCAGAAGTGACCTCTCGAATGTTCAAGATATGATTCAAAATGACTGTGTTTTAATCAGTTTCATAGAGAACCAACCCCTTGGATTTTTCATTTAAAAACAAGGGCCTGGGTGTCTCAAGTCTCAAAATCATAGCTAAGTCCTGGGAAAAACAATATAAAACAGAAGATTTATGTCAACTGTTCAGCAGACTCCCAAGGGCACAGATTTTTTCTGTTAAGTCTTAACCAGATTTTTCCACTGGGTAAATCCCACATCAAGTTTCAAACCACAAGTTCTATAAATGACGTGATAATCAAAATATTCTCCATTATCAAGAATTTGGTAGGCTGTAAAGAAATTTCTATCTACAAATGAAGCATGTATCTCTGAAAAAGGAAAAGGAAGAATCACTGGGGTTTACAAGCCCATGTATTACATAATATTTTCAGAGATTATACTTTTCCCATTGAGTTTGTCTTAACAACTGTATTATTTCCTTAGAGGCCAAACATATGTTATGTAGTTGTTTTTGGCAGAAATAATTATCAGTCAGTAAGGGAAAAACACAAGAATCTTGTTTGTTTGAAGATGCATATAATTTAAAAAATGGAAGGTGTATATAGTACTTCTACCTGCATAGATACACAAAGCATTAACATACTACTATAAGGGTGTGTCTATGTGAGATGTTTACTGCAGAGCTGGTTAATTTGTTCATCAGTAAATGTCTCAGAATATACACATTATTAGGGCTCAGGAAACTAATCAACTCCACAGCAGGGTAGAACTTGTTATAAGTCCTACCCTGCCGTGGAGTTAGTTTGCACACAGCAGTAGTGTACACATATAGAAGCTCACCTGGCTAGCTGGAACATGAGGGTGCTTCAGTGAGGGGGCTGCTTGCTGGCTAGTCTCACACTGAAGCACCCTTGTGCCCCTGCCAGCCCCTCCACAAAAAATTGAGCCTGGACAGAGCATCCCTGGGCTGGCAGGCTGCCCCCCCCGGACCTTCTGCCAGCCACAACTGCTCCAATCCAGCTCAGTGTGCTGTGATCTGGGCACACCTGTAACCAGCATGCCCTGGAGCTTTCCGGGAGCAATAAACTCCAGAGTTTATTGATGTGCATTAATGGTAAATGTAGACGTGCCCTAAAAATTCTTTAATATTTGTTACTGTATAATTGTGACAGCATCTGATTTTAAAAGAAGGCAGTTAACCTGCATTCACAAAATATGTCTGTGCATACAGGTTATTGTACATATATTAGCATGTATTTTGTGCAAATAAAATGCACTTGATTGTGCATGTCGCTACATCTTATAGAGTTCATAGATGCTAGGGTTGGAAAGGATCTCAAGGGATCATCATGTCCGACCCCCTGCCAGTGGCAGGAAAAAGTGCTGGGGTCATGTGACCCCAGCCAAGTGCTTGTCCAGTCTCCTCTTGAAGACCCCAAAAGTAGGAGAAAGCACCACCTCTCTTGAAAGCCCGTTCCAGATTCTGGCGACCCGCACTGTGAAGTTCTTTCTGATATCCAACCTAAATCTACTCTCTATCAGGTTGTGGCCATTGTTTCTGGTTATTCCAAGGGGTGCTCTGGTAAACAGAGTATCTTCTATTCCTTGCTGCTCCCCCCCACCCCCTGTGAATTTGTGTACTGCCACGAGATCAGCCTTTTCTTGCAGAGGCTGAAAAGATCCAGGTCCCTCAGCCTTTCGTCATAAGGCCTTCCCTGTGGGCCTCTAACCATATGGCCCTCCTCTGGACCCTCTCAAGGTTGTCCACATCCTTCTGGAATTGTGGCGCCCAGAACTAGATGCAGTACTCTAGCTGGGGCCTGACCAGTACCGCATAGAGGGGGAGCATCACTTCCCTGGACCTGTTCATGATGCACCTACTAATGCATGACAAAGTGCAGTTAGCTCTGCTAACTACTTCATCACATTGATGACTCATATTCATCTTGGAGTCAACAACTCCGAGATCTCTTTCTGCCACTGTGCTGCTGAGAGGGTCATCCCCCAGCCTATAGGTGTGCTGGTGATTCCCTCTCCCTAGGTGCAGCACATTGCACTTGTCCTTGTTGAACTGCATCCTGTTGTTCTCTGCCTGCTTCTCTAACCTGTCCAGATATGCCTGGATTCAGTTTCTTCCCATCAGTATGTTTCTATGCCCCATAGTGTGAGAATCTGAGAATTTGAACAGAGTGCATTCCACTAGGACTGTGCGAAACAGCACCATTTCATTTTGACTTCTGTTTCACGGTTTCAACAGGACAGTGTTTCATTTTGAGTTTCATTTACTTTTGAAAGCACTGTTCCATTTTGTTTTGTTGAAACTGTTCCACTGTTTCAATGCTGTTTTGACATTTTGCCCCTAGGCTATAATGAGGAAGCATGAAACTGCCTATAACTTTGTCATTTTTTGGCAGATTTGATGAAAACAGCAGGGATGATAGCCCCTTCTGCAGGTATGATGCTTGCCAAGTTTCAAGGAGGTAGGTGCAGGGACTTCTGGGAAACCACATCTCAAATTCTTGAAAGCAGAACTCATGTCACAGGTGTGTGTTAAGATGCAGTGGGGTTAAGCCTACAGGCATGGTAGCCCCTGCTGAGGCCATAAAGCCTTCCAGGTTTCAAGGAGGTAAGCAAAGAGGTTTCTGGGAAACTGCACCTCAAGCTGCTGACAAGCAAAACTTGTGACATGTGTAACTGTGTGTGTGTGTGTGTGTGTGTGTGTGTGTGTGTGTGTGTGTGTGTGTTAAGGTACACCCTCACTGGCACTGGGGCCTCTACATGACACAGTATTGTGCCCTAATGAGGCTTTCTCCTCCCCAAATCCTTGGTCTGGTCCACCACTTTAAATAACAACAGGTAAAATAATAACTTAGTGAAGAGTAGCACAGTAGCACCAGCAGCATCTCAGGCAGCCAACCTGTCACAGAGCCTTTCTTTCCTCTCCTGCAGGAGCTTCTTCTCCAGGATGTGTGTTAAGGTGTGCCCTCACCGTGTCCTTCCCCCACTTTTCCCCCTCCCTCTCCTTACTTTCTGTTTCCCTGCAGGCAAGCCCAGCTTCAGCTTTGAAACTCAAAATGTTTTGAAACTTTTGAAATGTATCAACTGCCCTTGTTTCTTTTGAAGGCTGTTTCGATTTGATTTTGCTGTTTGGAGCTCAAAATGAGTTGAAATAGCGTTGAAATGAAACAGCTGGTGAAATTTTGCACAGACCTACTTTCCATGCCCTCATCCAGGTTGCTGATGAAGATATTGAACAGCACCCGCCCAAGGATCGAGCCTTGAGAGATGCCCTTAAGTCAATTTGCCACCCACATGACTGTGTAATCATTTATGGCACAACCATTCAATTTCTTTATAAGAATAGGGTGGGATTCCGTGTCAAAGGCCTTCTTAAAGTCCAAGTAGATGACATCTACCTCAACTCCTGCATCTAAGTGTTTAGTGACCTGGTCATAGAAAGAAACAAGGTTAGCCAGGCAAGATCTACATGCTATGAACCTGTGCTGGTTGCCGTTCAGCATTATATTACCTGCTGTGCTCCTACAAATAGAGGTGAGACTAGCTGGTCTATAGTTACTCAGATCCCCGTTCCTCTCCTTCTTGAAAATAGTTACTACATTGGCCCTTTTCCAGTCCTTGTACATCTGTATAGGTATCATTAGGTGATTCATTTTTTAAACATGTAAACTTAATGCAGTATATTCACTTTTGGTGTTACTCTATTGGAATTTGATGACTGCAGATTAGTATCTAGTTTGGGTTGTTCTTAAGGAAAATTACAACATACAGTATTGTGAGTTAATATTGTCTCATTACCTCATCTCTTAGAACTAACATTCAGTTGTGCCTAAAATGTCTTTTTTTTCTAACTAAGTTTTGTGTGGAAAAATAATACTGGAAGAAAGAAGTTGGCAGATCTCAAAATATTTTTAAAATTCATTCTGACAAGCCCAGAAGAGGACAGAATTAAATTACTTGCTGCTTTAAAAAAAATGCTAGCTTTTATTTGCAATATTGGCACAGGTACAGCATATTTTTATAATACATGTCTAAAAAAATCTTATCTTCATTTTTGCCTGCTTTTGCAAAAGAATTATTAGCGTGTGTTTCCTTACCAGGTTGACTTTGTTTTAAATGAGAGTAGTGATTGTGCCTTTTCCTTGTCTTTCTGCCACCTGTAGAATTCAAACAAAGCCCCTGTTTCCACCTCCTCATATCAAATTTACAATTAATAATAAAAAAAAAACAAAAAAAAGAGAAAAAGCTGAGCCCTTCTAATGTGTCCTGCAAGCTAATTCATGGCAGTGTCAGTAGACTCTTGGTGCTGAACTGTGATGAATATCAGCAACCGCAGCGGTCTGCTGGAAGCAAACTACTGGGAGAATGACAGGGAGCTCACAAGCTTGGAGAGGCTTGTTTGCCAGAGTTTGAAACTCTGGATAACAGTTTAGTGCAGCTTTAAAAAAAACCCCACAACCCTTTCACAAGTTCCAAAAAAAAAAAAAAAAAGGCTCACAGAGGAAGAAAGAGAGTTAGGTCTGAAAAGACTGACAAAGATTGTAATTTTTCTCCTGTGAGATAATGGTTTGAAGCCAGCAGCAGATAAAAGATTGCCATAAGAATGGCTTAATTCCCCATCTTGTAAAAGGATTAGATAATTCAGTCTCTTTATGGATTCCTTACTCTGGGAAATGTATTTCCACTTTTGGTTCTACTCAGAAATAGCTGTAGAATGTACTTATTGAAATGCACAAAGCAGCACATTCATACGTTTTGAAAAGGCAAACACCACACAGAAAAGGTTATTTTTCAGACCGTGTCGGTGTATAACTGTTGCTCAGCAAGTGAACATTCTAACTTCACTGATTAAAAATGTAATGGCCTATAATAATAATAATATATTTTCTATTCAAATCTTTGAAGATTGACTAAACATGAATGTATTTAATTTTTGAAAAGTGAACAGATTGCAAAAAGTCCTTGTTTAACTATTATTTCAATGAATTTCTGAATCGGTTCCATTGTTTAAGTGGCTAACACTGAGAAACAGCCATCTCTTTAAATAAGGTGCAAAAGAAGGAGGGTGAGATTTCGAATCTATTAGCACTAACGGACCTAGATTTATACCTACATATATAAGGTTAGAATTTAGCTCAGAGAATGTAAGTGTTCTTTAGGACCACCAGTATGCTTAAGTAGTTCTACAGCTCTCTTTATCTAGTCTTACCGCTTAACACTGGAGGAATTTGTATTTTTATTCTTAATGGCATATTATATTAGTTTAATCTGCATGTCTTTATGAGCTCAGTATCTTATGTCTGTAGGGGGTAGCTCTTTCC
>NW_005842632.1:868594-876891 GCF_000455745.1 Alligator sinensis | reverse complement strand
TTCCCTAATTATGGCATATCATGAAAATAGAAAATATGGCATTGATTTTTATTGCAACAAGGAGGCATTTTGCAGGGATAGTTCAATCTTATGAAATGTCAAGAGGTCCCATTGCTCACTGACTTCACAGTTCTGCATATTAATTTTTGCTCTTATAGTACTAAGATACTTTTCTTTTATATCTTGGCTATCTAATAGTACCTACTGAACTTGTCTGCAGTAGGAAGTATTTTCCAATATAGCTATACTGGCAAACAAGTATGCAATTTCTCATATACAATCTATAAATAAAATAAGCTACACAGGCAAAGGACTTTCTGGCCGTTTTCTAGTAAATGCATTAAGGTATCTCTGGGCATAGCTTTTTATGTAAAATATATTAGTAGAATAGACAGTAGACCAAAATTTGCTGTGGTTTAAATGGGTGATTTCTATCTTGCTTTGGATTTACACCACTGCAGTTGACAGCAGTTTGTAGAAAAAGAACAAGGTAAATTAGGTCTGACTTTGGATCAGTATGTTTTAAAACAAAAAATAAAATCAGCTTCGCATATTATAGGCAAATCAATACAAGGGATGATTACTAAGCCTGGAGCAGAGTGAGTGGTGTCATAGTGAGGTTGCTAGGGAGAGGTTCAAGAAAACAATGTGTGTTCTGACCATTTTTGTTTAACCTAAAAACAGAAACGGTGGGCTTCTAAGACTTTTGTTCTGTGTATCTGCCCCATAAGCTCCCTTGAGGGATAAGAGTGTTTGTGTCTTAGGGAATTTCTAATTCAACACTGCAATGATGTCAGAGAATGCTTCACAATCTGGAAAGGAAACAGAGACAAGAGAAACTCTAAATTACTTGCTCTGGATGCTTTCTGAAATATCATTATAGAATATATTTTTAATATTTTCCTTTTAGCTATTAATTTTAAAATATTTTTGAAGACTACAAAATTTGTATTATGTTAGTTGAAACTGAAACCAATTTTATGAAGTAAAATTGCACTCTTAAGGAACATAGATTACTAGGCTGAAAACCCCCCCCCAACTGCATGCTATTTTTTTTAACTGAAGGAGACTTAAACCTGAATTTTCCCGTTTCTCACCAACATTATGTAGAATGAGTTAGTGAAATTTGTATTATGGCTGGCTGGGGTGTTTTTTTGGGGTTTTTTTTTTTTTTTTTTTTTTTTACAACTAAATGCTTTTTCATTGGAAAATGATGATTCATTGAAACCAAAATGCTTCGCATAAATGATCTAGATTTGTCAAAATGTTGCTGACACACAGACAGGGCAGAGAACTTGGCTCATACTCTCAACGTTGATGCTCCCCTGCTGTAGAAGAGGGAGTCTGGAAGATGAGGGTCACTAGATGTTTTAGGCTTCTTGTTTCATGGTGTAGGACTCATTCTTCAGACCATTACAAGTGGGGCAGCCCACTGTTCTATTTTGTTTTGTAACAATCCTGCAGAAACATTTTGATAAAATGTAACAAAACTTTTCAGTTTCCCATTAAGAAAGAATACACTTTTAGGTTTTTCTTCACATTCAGAACAAAAACATATGCAAAATATTAACATCTCTCGAGGTATAGTGAGCTAATTGAGTGCCCAGGCCAGGGTGGAGGGTAGTGGGGTATGCCAACCACTGTAGATGTAGGGGGGAGGGGAAATGGACAGATAGATGGATGTGGGTGAGGGGAAAGGAAGGTGTACCTTCCTGCTCTAGCAGTGTCAGCTCTACTCCAGTGGCAGCAGCCGCATGGATGGGCTCCCTGCTAGCTGGTGCCATATTTAATCCCTCCCCTTCTCACATATATGTAGATATATGGGGCTGCAAGACCTCTAGGGCAGGGGAGCACCATTTTACTCACCTCCTCACCCCCCCAAATATATGATTGGTACAGCATTGCCATACTTGACTCCTGTGGCCAGGCAGGGGCAGTGCAAGGCTGCCACTGCTGTGGCAAAGACTTTGGTGCGAGGGGATCCTGGCATGCCCTTGTAATTGGCACCTGGGGGAGGTGCTTCCCTCATCCTGCCCTAGTTACCTTACTGACAGTTCCTACATCATAGCATTTCTAAGTTTTACCTGTATTTCCTAAAATGAAATTCTCTCTTTTCACCCCCAAATTGTTAGGGCCAGCCACCTTCTCATGAAGTTCCAGAGCTATTGGAAATGGTCATCTCAAACCAAAAGAGTACACTAAGAGACTGTTCAAAAATATATCTGAAGAAGAGAAAGATTCCCATTGAATTCCCTCACCTTGGGCTCAGACTGACCAAAGCTCAGACTGTGTCTGTAAATGAGCAGTATTAATTAGAACATTTTTCAATCTATCCAGCAAAGCTTTTATGCAAGCTTTTTGTTCTATCTGAATATATGCAAACACAAGGAGGCTACTATTTGCTGGTGAAGTTTTCATTTGAGCAGTATGCTTACATAGTATTTTCCACCACAGATACTAGTTTCACTCTGGTTATTTGCACTTTTCATGCAAACCAGAGTCACAACCATTGGCTCCATCCTGAGCCTGGTCTATGGCTAGATGTTAGCAGTAGAATATCAGTTTTGTTCAAGCCCAAATCTTTTCACAAAAGCCAAGAAGTATGCAAAAATTAATGATGCACAAAATCTAAAATTGGTATGATTTTCCTATCTGTTCTATGAACATTGGACACCTGTGTAATTGGTATGGTATTGTTTAATCTTTCCACCATCAGTCATTTATGTATGTGCATGTGCATCTGTCTGTGTGTGTATCTGTCTGTCTATTTCCATGTAGTTTTTTAGAATTTAGGATGGTCTTTTTTGTAAACCCTCACACATTCTTCCCTCTCTATGGTATCTAGAGTATCCTTTTACTCTAACAATTAATTTAATATATTTAGAAAGCATCAATTACCATAATGTCAAGGAGTCATCTAAATGATTCACAAACATTAGATATTGAGAGAGATTGGGGATATTTGAAAACAGCACTGTCACTTACTATCACTTTGTCACTTCAAAAGAATGGAAAAAGGACTAATATTTTTTAGATGATTAAAATGAAGAAGAACAGTGTGTTCGCCTGAATTTGACAGGTGATAGTGATCTATTTTTCCATCAAAACTGGCAAGTTCAAAGAAAGAGGAATATTCAGAGAAGGGTGGTTAATGTTAACTTTATCACATAATTTTCTAGTACCAGCAATAGCAAATGGAAAAATCTAAAGTTGTTGCGCTAGATTATGGTTGGCATACAAACTCTGCCTATGAAGTTGTAGTGTGTTCATTAAAATTATCTAATATAACTAATGTTCTAACATTTACCATTACATTTATCTGTCTTTCTCAAAGCACTTTTATGCTCCAGGCCTTTCTACAGGAAAGTCTTGACAATGTTCAAGTACCTTATGAAATACCTATTGCTTGTCATGATAATATAAGATTAGTCTATGTTCCTTCCTCCCTTTTTCCCATTTCCATACCCCTTAAGGCATATTTTAGTTATCTGAAGAGTATACTGTAAAAACAGTACGCTTGCCTGGAATGCCAACATCTGGAAACTTGCTGCTAATTACTGTGGTTGCAATTCCTGACCTGAATAGACCTATGAGGAATTAAACTGTAATTCTTAAGTGAAGCAAAATCTAAAAACCATTTAGTTATCCTACTGAGATGCCAGATCAGTCCAGTGCTTATATTTTAAAGTAGTTTTTCTTCAACTAATACAAAAAAGCATTATCTCCTAGTGAACTATGTTATAAGTGTGAAGTTACACATTACAATTAGAGCATACTAACTTTGTGGAATGTTAAACTGTGTTAAAGTTAGAAAATGCGTTAAGCAGTAGCATATTAGGAGTTAATATGAGGCTGCTCACAGGGGTTGGAGGTGTTGGGAACAGACCCCAACACTCCTGGGGACCCCAGTGCTGTGGAGAACTTACCCAGGATGGGGCCGGGGCCAGGGCCACGCGAGCCAGTGCTGTGCTGGCTTTTCAAATGTCTGTCAGTCAGGCTAGGCAGCAGCCAGCTCCTGACATCAGCTGTGACTGCTGCAGTAAGAGATTTAAAAATGCTGGCAGAAGCTGGGAACTAATGGGGCAATGTGCCAAGCTCACCAGGGTGCATCCCAGCCAGCGCAGGTTCCCCATGATGCTGAGCTGCCAGAGGTTGGCAGGAGCAGTGTAGGGGAGACAGAACAGGCTTCCCATGCAGAGCTCCCTGAGAAGGGGTTTTGGGCTCTGTTGCTGCCTTGTGAACTCTGGATTGTTGCAGCTGTCCTCGAACACACGGAGGGCATGGCAGTTCCAGGCTTGGTGAAGGGACGGAGAAGGGTCAAGAATTAGGGATGAGTGCCAGGCTGAAACCACAAGCCTGCACTTCCCACAGAGGCTGAAGTGGGTGATGCCTGAAGGGAGGCCATAAGGGGCTGGAGCCAAAAACTGGGAATGGTGGCATGATGGCCCATGTGGTTGGCGAATGGACTGGGGCGTAGGGGAAGCAGAGCCCAAGGACCAGCCGCACAGATCCAGTGAGTATTACTGTCTCTGGGACAGCACAGGAACACCACTGAACCCCTCTCTTCAATTACATTTCCATCAAGTCATGGCAGGAGCACCAGGGTGCCTGGCCCAGGGAGCAGGGAGATACTCACACTACCAACTGAGGACATCATAATGGTGTATTGTCCAGGAAACTGATAGAGGATCAGTGATCCTGATCCCAGCCATGCAGCCAGCAGCCATGGACCACACAGAGCTCCTAACCCAGGCCATTCAAGCTATAGGGCAAGTGCTTGAGATGCAGCAAAGGCAAGTGGTGCATCAGCAAGAGTGGATGCAACAGAATGCATCCCTGTGTAAGGTGCCCTGAATGACTAGGGACGATGACCCAGAAGCCTATATAGAGGCATTTGAGTGGACAGCCAAACAAACCAGGCTCGATCACTCACAATGGTACCCACCAACTAGAGGCCCAAGTGGTCAATAAGGCCCAAACGGCATATCAGGCATAGTCAAGAGAGGAAGCCCACAATTATGAAACCGTAAAGGCCGCCATCCTATACTGGCTCAATCTCACCAGAGAGCTAAAGGCAAGCCTTCCAGGCATGAAAGGCATTGGAAGCAAAGAGGCCTTGTAGCCTCCTGCAATATCTGAGAAATACCCTCCCTGAACAAATGACTCCCTTTGAAATGATTTCATCAGGAGGGCATAATAGACCAAGTCCTACTACAGCAGTTGTTATGGGACTTGGAAGATGAGACACAGACATAGGTGAGGTGGCATCAGCCTCGAAGTTGTGAGGAGGCATCCTCAGTCTCAGAAATTGAGCGTGGCTGGGGTTCGGGTTATGCTCCTTGACCGTAAACCCCATACATGAGTAGGAGAAGAAGCCGGGACCTCAGCAGGGGACAACAAAAGGGAGTGATTTGCTACTGCTGTGGCAAGTTCAGTCATGTTTCCCAGGAATGTGGCATGGGCCTGATTGATTTAAGCTGTGGGGTAGCACCAGTGCCTTTTCCTAGAGACAGGCCCAGGGAAGCAGAGCATGGTGAACCCATGGACTGTAGTTTTGGGTCTGCATCACAGGAGGGCAAATGGGAGTGCCCTGTAGTGATGGCATGGATCAGAGGCCAAGCTGTTCGGGCAACCTTAGACACTGGGTGCTCACAATCTCTGCTCCACACTGACCTAGCACCACAAGTCAGTGTAAGGAGGGCAGGACCCCTTCCCATGATGTGTATTCTAGGAGGAGAGATGCACTTTGAAAGCTGTTATCTGCCCTTCAAAGTGATGGAGTTTCACGACAAGCTGAGGGCTGGGCTGGCACCATCATTGGCCTGCAAATTGATTATAGACAGTGAGTTGGATCTGATCTACACTGTATTGGATTGGGTTAGAGCAACTGAAGAAGAGAGGAAGCACCTGCAGAGTGGCAAAGGCTGGGCAAGGGAAGCAAGTCCCCAGCAGACGGAGGAGGATGAGGCATATGTCAACCTGGATCAAGTGGCTAGCGCAGCTCAGTTTTTACAGGCCCAGCAAGAGGACCCAGAACTACAATGGCTGGTGGATGAGGATCCATGGGAAGGGACATTGACGAGAGAGGTTTGCTATGAGGTAAGGGGGGGTCTACTATATTGGGTCCAGAGGGGGCAAGAGACTAGGGTGGAGAGACAACAACTAGTGGAGCCAGGTGTGTTCTGTCATCAAATCTGGTGATTGGTACACAATACCCCACTGAGAGGGCACCTGGGACGCAGCAAGCAAAAGGCACAGATCACCTGTGAGCTCTTCTGGCCACATTTGCAACACGATGTAGAGCGATGGGCTGTGGCATGTCCCGAGTGCCAAAAAGATGAGGAGTGGAGGCCTCCTAAAGCCCTCTTACAGTCAGTGCCCATAATTGAAACACCATTTTCACAGGTGGCATTGGACATTGTGGTACCGTTACCAAAGTCCAATGCTGGGCATCAATACATACTGGTCCTGGTAGACTACACCACACGATTCCCAGAGGCAGTACCGCTCAGGTCAATCACACAACCTGGGTGGCAGAAGTTATTAAAATGGATTGCCTGTGTCGGGATACCTTGTGAAATCCTCACCGACCAGGGGACTAATTCCATGTGGGGAGTAATGAAGGCCCTATGCAGCACCTTAGGCATTACCCACCTGAAGACATCCATGTACCACCCCCAGTCCAGTGGATTAGTGGAGAGGGTAAATGGAATGATCAAAAGAATGCGTCAGAGGTGCGCCCAGGAGGATGTGCACAAGTGGGACACAGTAAGATTCATAGATTCTAGGATTGGAAGAGACCTCAGTGGGCCATCTAATCCAACCCCCTACCCCTGGCAGGAAAGAAAAGGGTCACCAAACCTGGGGTCATGTGATCCCAGCCAGGTGTCTGTCCAGTCTCCTCTTGAAGACCCCCAAGGATGGGGTGAACACCACCTCCCTTGGAAGCCCATTCCAGATCCTGGCAACCCAGACCATGAAGAACTTTTTTCTAATGCCCAGTTTAAACCTACTCTCCAGTAGCTTATGGCCATTGTTTCTTTTTGTTCCAGGGAGTGCCCTGGTAAACAGATCATCATCTACTTCATGTTGCTCTCCCCTTATGAATTCGTACATTGCCACAAGGTCCCCTCTCAGCCTTCTCTTGGAGAGGCTGAAGAGGTTAAGGTCCGTTAGCCTTTCCTCGTAGGGCCTTCCCTGCAGGCCTCCAATCAGATGATTGGCTTCTCTTTGGACCCTCTCCAGGTTGTCCACATCCCGCTTGACCTGCGGTGTCCAGAACTGGACACAGTACTCCAGCTGTGGCCTGACCAGTGCCACGTAGAGAGGAAGAATCACCTCCCTGGACCTGTTTGTGAAGCACCTATGGATGCACGACAAGGTGCGATTGGATCTGTCAACTACTTCAACACAATGATGACTAATGTTCATCCTGGAGTCAACAGTGACTCCAAGATCTCTTTCTGCCTCAGTGGTGCTAAGAAGGTCGCTCCCCAGCCTATAGATATCGCCGGTCTTTCTCCCTAGATGCAGCACCTTGCACTTGTCCTTATTGAATTGCATCCTGTTGCTCTCTGCCCACTTCCCCAACCTGTCTAGATCAGCCTGGATCTGGTTCCTCCTCTCTGGGGTTAGCTTCACCCCATATTTTTGTGGCATCTGCGAATTTGGACAGGGTGCTTCCCACCCCTTCATCCAGGTCACTGATGCAGATGTTGAACAGCACCAGCCCCAGAACTGAGCCCTGAGGGACTCCACTGCACACATCTTTCCAGGTTGACACCAACCCATCCACCACCACTCTCTGTGTGTAACCCTTGAGCCAGTTTGCTACCCAGTCTACCGTATAATCATCCAAGGCAAATTTCCTCAGTTTATTTATACACTGCTAAAAGGGGAGCATATAAAAAGTGGAAACAGGGAGAGATTACCAATGAGGAGTATACCTCCTATGCTCGTGCTTGTAGGGAGGTAGTTAGATGGGCCAAAGATACCATGGAGCTGAGGATGGCATCTCAAATTAAGGATAACAAGAAATTGTTTTTTAGATATATAGGGAGTAAAAGGAAGGCCCAGGGAGGAATAGGACCCCTGCTAAATGGGCAGAAACAATTGGTGACGGACAGAGGGGACAAGGCAGAACTCCTCAACGAGTTCTTTGCCTCAGTGTTCCTAAGCGAGGGGCACGACAAGTCTCTCACTGGGGTTGTAGAGAGTCAGCAGCAAGGCGCCAGACTGCCATGCGTAGACCCTGAGATGGTGCAGAGTCACTTGGAGGAACTGGATGCGTTTAAGTC
>NW_005842632.1:859415-867285 GCF_000455745.1 Alligator sinensis | reverse complement strand
GTCATCTAGACCCAGCCCTCTTTCCTGCCTATGCAGGGGGTCGGACTCGATGCTCTACTGAGGTCCCTTCCGACCCTAACATCTATGATGTTATGGGATACCATGTCAAAAGCCTTCTTGAAGTCCAGATATATATTATCCACCTTGACTCCTGCATCTAAACATTTAGTGGCCTTGTTGTAAAAAGAAACTAGGTTAGTCAGGCGGGACCTGCCTGCTATAAGCCCACGTTGGTTACCCCTCTGTATCGCATTAGCCAGCGGGCTCCCACAGATGTGTTCCTTGATAATTTTTTCAAGGATTTTCCCAGGGATAGAGGTAAGAGTGACTGGTTTATAGTTCCCCGCTTCCTCCTTCCTCCCTTTCTTAAAGATTGGGATGACATTGGCCCTCTTCCAATCCTCCAGGACCTGACCTGAGCACCATGAGTGCTCATATATCCTTGCTAGTGGTTCAGCTATGACACTCACCACTTCCTTCATTACCCGTGGGTGGAGTCCCTCTGGTCCCGGTTATTTGAACGCGTCCAATCCCTCCAAGTGTCCTTTTACTGTGTTGGCACTGACCATTGGTCAGCTGATGTTCCACTTGTTGGTATCCGTGATGCATATTGAGGGTTCGTCTAGATTCCTATTTAAGAATAGAGGCAAAAAACTAATTGAAGAGCTCTTTCTTGTCCTTGCTATCCGTCACTAAGCCCCCCTGCCTGTCCTGTAGGGGTCCTATGCTACCCTGCACCCTCTTTTTGCTCCCAACATACCTAAAGAAGGATGTTTTATTGTCCTTAATCCCTGCCGCTAGCCTGAGTTCTAGAGCTGCCTTGGCCTTCCTGGCTGACTCCCTGCAGGTGTGGGCCAAGGAAGTGTACTCCTCCTTGCTAGCTACCCCCTGCTTCCACTTCCTGTATGCTTATTTTTTTGCCCTTAAGGTATCCTTTATGACCCTGGTTAGGCAAAAGGGGCTTCCTGGCCCTTTGCCCCCTTTCTTCTGCCATGGGATTTTCTCACTCTGAGCCCAAAGAATGATATCCTTGAGGAATGACCACCCATTCTGGACCCCCAAATCATCTAGGCTCTTGGTTCCTAGTACCCTGCTAACCAATCCCCTGAGCCTATTAAAGTCAGCCTTTTTAAAGTTTAGCACCTGTGTCCTGCTAGGTATAGTGCCCACCCTTCTCTGGATAGTGAATTTAATCATTTGGTGATGGCTGTCCCCTAAGTTGCCTTGAAACTGCAGGTCCCCCACCAGGTCATCCCCTTTGGCCAACAACAAGTCGAGCAAGGTGTTACTCCTGGTGGGACTCCTTACCTCCTGTGTTAGGTGGAGGTCTTGAATACAGGTTTAGAACCTGCGTGAGCAGTCAGATCTACCTGACTCTTCCTCCTAGCATATGTCTGGGTAGTTAAGGTCCCCCATGACTACCATATTTCTAGACGACACAGCCTCTGAGAGCTGCTTGGAAAATTCCCTGTCTACCTCGTCCTCCTGGTGCAGAGGCCTGTAGTAGACCCCTACCACCAGGTCCTTTTCCCCCTGACCCCTTTGGATCCTAACCCACTGAGTCTCTGCTTGTCCATCCTCTGATCCCAATTTGATTAGGGAAGATATGTATTGTTCTTTGACATAGAGAGCAACACCCCCTCCTTTCTTCCCTCCTCTATCTCTCCTGTACAACCTACAGTCATGAGTAGAGTCCCACCAGGTTTAAGTTAGTCCCACTAGGTCAAAGTTATTGCTTGCAAACAAGAGTTCTAGATCCTCCTGCTTGTTTCCCATGCTCCTGGCATTTGTACATATACACTTAATTCCCCTGGTGACTGCCCCTGGAACCCCCTTATACTGCTGTCTAATAGGTTCTTTGATATGCACAAGATCAGCCTAGGTAAGTGTTCCATGGATCAGCCCAGGTAAGTGTTCCATGGATCCATGTTTCAGTGTTCTATGGATCCCTCTGTCTTTGTCCTCCCCTTCCCCCAATGAACCTAGTTTAAAGCCTGCCAGAGGAGATCAGCCAACCTGAAAGAGAACACATGCTTACCTTTGGGGGAGAGATGAAGACCATCCCACCTGAGCATGTCTCTGGTTCAGAAGTAATGGGTCATGGTCCAAAAAGCCAAAGCCTGCCTCGTAACACCAGCTCTGAAGCCACAAGTTGACCTCCCTGATGCAGGTCTCATGGCATCGTCCATGTCTGCTCACTGGGAGAACAGATGAGAAGACCACCTGTGCCCCTGTCTCCTTGGCCCCCAGAACCTTGTAGTCCTTCATGACATGATCTGGACTGTTTCTGGCCACATGGTTAGTGCCCACATAAATTAGGACCATGGGGTAATAATCAGTGGGCCAGATAAGGTCTCGGATCATCTCTGTCACATCCTGAATCTGAGCTCCAGGCAGACATGAGACCTCACATGTCATGGGATCAGGGCAACAGATGGGCCCCTCTGTTCCTCTCAGGATGGAGTCACCAATGATGAGCACCCAACGTCTCTTCTTCTGGCTGTTCTGGCCTCTTTCCATCTGTGTTGTGCGTGGAGTGGCCTCCTCTCCAAGGGTTTCCTCCTCTCCTTCTCTTCCTCCAATATTGCCAGGGTCTCATACCTGTTCCTCAGCTGGACTGGGGAGTTGATACTGTGCCACCGCGAGCAGCCCTGGCTCTGGAGGGAACCTTCTGCCATTCTGCTGTGGAGGGCACCTCTTGGGGTGCTTCTTCATTTGGTGCTTGGTCCTGCAGAGAACGGAAATACCCATCAATTTCGTCCTCTGCATCCCTGATCCCCCTTAGCCTGCTAACCTCCGCCTGGAGCTCCCTCACCTGCCCCTCCAAGGCCTGAAGAAGGTCACGTGTGGGACAGGTGGGGAGACCCCCACTCCCGGCCCCCCCTGGCCCCGCAGGGCAACCCCTACAAGCAGGGGGACAGGGTGTCGCCAAACCCCCATGGGCCCTGTCTGGGTGGAGGCCTCGGAGGAGCCCCCCGGGCAGGGGGCACCCCTGGGTAGGGTCCCTAGCAGCACCCTGCATCCTTGCCGTTACTGTAGTGTATGGTGCATTTTTCTCTCCTTTGCCGAAGACTTCCTCCTGGCTTCTCCTGTTTGCCTGCCTGAGAGAATGCTGGTGTGCCCATATAGAGGGTGCCTGTTGGCATGCTCTGTTCATGTGTGCGGCTCGGGAGCGTGGCTCCCTGCCACCTTAGTCAAAAGGGATCCGGGGGGCTCTGCAGCTGTGCCAGCTCCTCTGCCCCACTTACCTTCGGGGGATCAGCTGCTGCTGCCCCCGCCGCTGCCTCTGCTGCTTCCACCGCCGGTAAGGCTAGGGGGGCACATGTGCGTTTGGAGACCCACGTGTGCCCAGTTTGCTCCTCTCCACTCTTCCCTCGAGCCCCAACTCCCTGAAGCCCCAATTGACTCAATTCTCACCCTTCCAATTCCTGATCAGGGAAGAGTGGGAGAGGCTGTTGGGACCTAGGGTCACAGCAGAGGGTTACCACTGGGAGCTACAGGAACAGCTGTATTGAGCACAACAGATCACTAATCAGAATCTGTAAGAGTCACAATTGTGGCAGAAGGCCCAATACGATCACAGAGCAAGGGTGAGAGCATTCCAGCCGAGGGTATATGGTACTGGTTCTACTCCCCACATCCATGAGCAAACAACTCATGACATAGCAAGGGCTGTTCAAGGTGGTCAGAGAGATGGGACCTATAGACTACAAGGTCTTTAAGCCTAGACACCAATGGGAGTGCCAAATTTACCACATCAACTCACTCAAAGAGTGGAAGATGCCGCAAGACTGGATGGCATTACATAATGAAGAGGACAGGGAGTTGGGACCCTCTTATCTGGAGATGAGAACTGGCAAGATATAAAGACAAAAGTCCAATTCAGGGAAGAACTGACCACAGGGCAACAATGGGAGTTGGCTGAGTTGGTGAAGGTGCGTTCCAGGAGACTCCTGGACAGGCTAGAGGAGTAGAACATGAGATTAGAACACCACCAGGGACACTAGTCAGAGAAAGATGCAACCCATCCTGCAAAAGCTGCAAGAAGAGGTCCACCAGGAGATAGATAAAATGCAAAAGCAGGGCCCATCCCATAGCCCATGGCGCAGCCCCATAACATCTGTTACCAAACCAATGGGTCACTTTGATTGTGTATTGATTACCAAAAATTAAATGCGTTAGCAACCTGTGACACCTTCCCCATTCCCCATGTGGCCCATCTATTGGAAAAAATATGAGAAGCAAGATTTATATCAACCATAGACCTAGCCAAGGGATACTGGCGGATCCCCATGAAACCCTCAGATTATGCCAAGACAGCATTTGGAACACCATGGGGCTTATTCAAAATCTTGTGTATGCCATTCAGGCTTAATGGGACTGCAGCCACTTTTCAAAGACTGATGGACTCACTACTGGCCCCACATGTGGCCTATGCAGCCGCCTATATCAATGATATAGTTATCTTCACAATGGAGGTGTCACGGCCAATCCAAGCCCTGAAGGCCATCCTTAGGGGAACTAAGAGCAGTTGGAATGATGGCTAGTCCTAAGAAGTGCAAACTCTGTGGTCAGGAAATCAAATATTTAGGTTTCTGTATCGGATGAGGAATAATCAAGCCCCTAAAGGATAAAGTTGATGGGATACGTCGCTTCCAGGAACCACATGACGGACGGCAACTACGATCGTTCCTGGGGCTCATCAACTATTATTGTAGATTCATACTGCACTTTTTGGAGATAGCCACAGCCCCTAATGGATGCTTTATGAGGTAGGTCCTCAAGGGCCCCACAGTGGTCTCCCGAGATGTTCAAAAGTTTTGAAAAATTAAAGGAGGCATTGTATAAGGATGTAATGGTACATACGCCTGGTTTTGCAGCACCTTTTATCTTGCAGACTGACATGTTGAACAGCACGTTGGGACGCATCCTGCTGCAACAGTGAGAAGGAGAAGAGCTCCTGGTAGGGTTCACTAGTTGTAAGCTTAACTCAGCAGAGGTCAGGTATGCAACTATCGAGAAGGAGTGCTTGGTGATACGCTGGGCAATAGAGTATTTTATATATCTGCTAGGTCGGGAATCTATAGTAATCATGGACCATGCCCCGTTGCGGTGGTTAACAAGGTCTCACATAGAAAACGCTTGTATAACCTTCTGGGCATTGGCCCTACAGCCATGCGAGTCCCAGCAAGGACAACCTCGTTGATAATTTTCTTTCTAGGTATATTAGCCAAGAAGATCTGGCAGAAGAAATGCTACAAATACACCAGAGGCAGCAGCAGTTGACACTAGAAGACTGACGAAACGTTGAGACACCACAAGACAGCTTAAAGGGGGAAATCTGTGGTTTGGGGCCTCTCACAGGGGTTCGAGGCATCAGGAACAGACCTCAATGCTCCCAAAGGCAGACCCGGGGACCCCGGCACTGTGGAGAACATACCTGGGAGGGAGCCAGAACCAGGACTGCATCAGGTTGTTAAATATCTGTCAATCAGACTGGGCGGTGGCTGGCTGACGATGTCAACTGCCACCACTCCTGCAGGAGATTTAAAAACCCCAGCAGAAGCCAGGTACACCGGAAATGAATGGGGCGATATGTTGAGCTCACCGGGGTCCAGCCAGCGCAGGTTCCCCACAACGCTGACCTGCCAGAGGTGAGCGGGAGCAGTGTAGGGGAGACAGAATGGGCTTTCCACACAGAGCTCTCTGAGAAGGGTTTTTGGACCCTGTCATCGCCTTGTGAGCTCTGGATTGTTGCAGCCATAATCGAACCCATGGAGGGCACAGCAGCTCCAGGCTTGGCAAAGGGATGGAGCAGGGTCAAGAATTAAGGACAAGTGCAAGGGTAAAACCACAAGCCTGCACTTCCCACTGAGGCCGATGGGATCGATGCCTTGTAGGAGGCCATAAGGGGCCAGAGCCGGTAATTGGGAATGGCAGCACGACAGCCCGCACAGTTGGTGAGTGGACTGGGGTGCAGGGGAGGCAGAGCCCCAGGACGAGCTGCACCAAGCCAGTGAGTATTACTGTCTCCAGGACAGTGTGGGAGCATCACTGGACCCCTCCATCAGTTACTTTTACATCAAGTCATGGCAGGTGAGTTGGGGAGCCTAAGTCAGGGAGCAGGAAGATACTATAACACCAACTGAAGACATCACATACTGTTTCTTGTCTGTAGAGCTCTGACTTGCTACTAGTGGGTTTTCCTATGAATGTAGGTACCGTAATCTATGGGCATTTTTACAAATGTATGTGTTGCAGTGCGGGGCGCTTTGAAAAGCGCCTGGCGCTGCAACACATGCGGTTATATAAGCGGTGAAATGCTCATCAGTGCTGAGAAAGCAGCGGTGTGCTTTTGAACTAAAACAGCTCAGAGGTGCTTTAGTTCAAAAGTGCGCTGCCATCATTTTCTGCACACTGACACGCATTTTGCTGCTTACACTCAGCACAGTGAAGTTCACCTCAGCTCGTGTGCCAAGCAGACTTGATTAATTCAGTTTGCTCCAAAGTGGTGGATCTCTGGCACTTTGCTGGAAAATAGTATGTGTATAAATGCTACAAGACTTGTTTTGAGACTTTTGGTGACTCTCATCTCATAGAACAATGCATGCTGAGATGTCTCCAGCCAGTTAGGAATTGCCATGGAGTTTTAACAGCCAAAAATAATTTTGTTATCATATAAGTCAAAACTAAACTGATTTTGTGCTGCAAACTCCCCACTGTCTCATTGGTGGGTGGATTTTCAGCATAAAACAAGGAGTAACTCAGTTTTCATTCTCATTTAGCAGTAAATATTTGAGCACTTATTGGACCTTAAGCTGTTTTACATGGGCAGATCCTAGATTTAATATTGAACCATCCCACATTTTGATAATAAGAACACTCCTCTTGCAGTCTGCATTTTCAGGAAGAAAGTGATTCTAAATTTCTATACTTCAGCTAATCAGGACTCAGTAGACATATATTTTATTAGACCAACAAGATTTTTGCAAAAAAAATCTTTAATTGCAAGCTTTTGGGCACAAACACCCTTCATCAGGCATTGGAGAAAAGATTGTAAAAGTTCTCCTGGGTAGAAATGAAAGTTCATATTACATAGGATCAGGGGTGTAGGTTGTAGCCGTGTTGGTCTAAGGACATAGGCAGACAAGGTTCCTTGGGTGAATCTGATATCTTTTATTAGACCAACACAAATAGTTGGAAAATAATTATTAAGCAAGCTTTCGGGTTCAAAAACACTTCGTCAGGCTAAGGAAGTTTCAGCTGTTGGTGTGTGCTCTTCCTGGATAGAATGAAAAGTAAAGAAGCCAGAGGCTGGGCTGGTATGCATACAAGACAGGTAGTCAGTGAAAATGTAGATTGAGGAGTCAATGGGTGAGAGAGAGGCTGGTGGGGGAAGAGAGAGAAGGGGGATGAGAGTGGAGAGATACCAGGGGAGTCAGATGTCAGGCAGGTTATAATGTGTCATAAATGTAATGTCTATATTTAGTCCATGATTTTTAGTATCCAGGAGGTTGATGAAGTGGAGTTCATAGGTTCATCACTGGGAAGTGTTTTGTAGGTTTCCTTTGAGGATCAGGACTGAGAGATTGGAGAGAGAGTGGTTTTCTTGTGAGAAATGTGCCCCCACAGGTAATTGAGTATTTCTGTCTTTGATAGATTTCCGGTGTACGTTCATTCTG
This sequence comes from Alligator sinensis, assembly GCF_000455745.1. Classification (NCBI taxonomy): domain Eukaryota; kingdom Metazoa; phylum Chordata; order Crocodylia; family Alligatoridae; genus Alligator; species Alligator sinensis. The sequence goes on along the minus strand of NW_005842632.1, from coordinate 859,603 downwards.
GTGCGCAGTTGTTGTTTGGTCTCTCCTACGTATTTTCCATCAGGGTATTTGGTGCATTGAGTGAAGTTTATTACATTTCTGGAGGTCCAGCTGTAAGATCCAGGAATGCTGATGGCTCTGTTGTGGGGTGTAGTAATAGTGGGAGTGGTGGAGATGTGTTGGCAGGTTTTGCATTTCTTGTCATGGCA
>NW_005842632.1:850263-856435 GCF_000455745.1 Alligator sinensis | reverse complement strand
TGACTACCTGTCTTGTATGCATACCAGCCCAGCCGCTGGCTTCTTTACTTTTCATTCCATCCAGGAAGAGCACACACCAACTGCTGAAACTTCCTTAGCCTGACGAAGTGTTTTTGAACCCGAAAGCTTGCTTAATAATTATTTTCCAACTATTTGTGTTGGTCTAATAAAAGATATCAGATTCACCCAAGGAACCTTGACTGCCTATTACATAGGATTTCACAGAGGAGTCAATAGATGGAAAATTCCTCTGGGCAGTCATTTCATAGCTGGTATGAAGCCTCTCATCTCCTGTGAGGATCTGTGGTGATGAAAATTACCTTGAAACAAAGGCAGGAGCCAGGGTCTCATAGTTCAGGTGGTCACAGTTCCTTCCTGCCTGGGAAAATATGAAGATTTCATGTGAGTAGTCCTAATGAAGTACATGCTATGCTGAATCATGGTTATGTATGCATTTTTGCATAGTAGTTCATAGGATTACTGAAGCAGTCTTGTCATTCATAATTTTTTTATTTTTGTAGTGAATATTTCTTGCTAAGGAAAAACAGACTTAATTTCTTTTATTTTTAGATGTGTAAATCACGTTTTGTAGTTTTACAGTCAGTGCCAAGAAAATAATTAGTACTGTAGGTAAGAGACTACCTCTGTTTAAGCAATGTTGTATATATATTTTAAACAGCTATAAATTTTAAGCTGAAGTGTCAGAAGCATTTGTAGAAAGTATCACCCTCTCAGGAGATAAAAATTCAAAACAAAATATTTTCCTAATTTGACCGTAATAGGAACCTATGTATTTATTATCTTAGTGTTGTCATTAATCACTGCCATTTCTTTCATCGTTTCATTCTTTGATAACACTATACTTGTGGATTTTCAGATGTGTGAAAAGAAGCTTTTCATAGTAGTGAATGAAAAAACTGTTCTAATTTAAAACCTTGGATTTATTTTTTGTAATTGTAGTGTCTTAACTCTGATGAGGACTTGTAAGATTTTGATACAAATGTTTAAAAAAAATGAATGTAACCAACATATTTTACTCTTTTTCAGTAGCATTATTATAATATCTCATTTTCTAACCCAGGGGGCATTATTGCATTCTTTTACATATATGCCTGTCTATACTAAAGGATCCATTAAAATTATGCCAGGACTAATCTTTAATCACATACAGACAGTGGAAGTCTTGTCAGTTTAAGTACTGCAACATCAGGCCATAGCTGAAAAGTCTGACAAGTAATGATTTTTGTATACAAATGTACAAGAGTCAGAGTAGACAAATTGCTGTATACTCTATAGTTCAGAATTTTTTCTACAATTTGAAAATAAATTCTATAGGGCCAACCCTAGATTACACCTTTGTCAACTATTTAATTGAGACCAGATAGTGGCTCCACATGAGTCAGTGCTCCTTGTAGCAGAAATAATATCCTGTGGAATTTCTGAATAGAGATTTCTAGGCGGACCCAGAAGTAATATCATAAAATCACTTGTTCCACACCTTGCTGTCCCCAGACTAATATACACAACACTATTTCTGCTGCAAATCTCAGGAGAAGCAACTGGGAAATAGTGTTCCTTGTTTGTGGGCAGGGGACTGAGTAAAATACATGAGAACAATTATTTTCTTATGCTTTAATATAAGGAGAACAGGGCCAAAGGGAATGGCATTGTTAGCCAAAATACAGTAAAATGATTTGTGTTTATCTGTATCTGTGATTGCTGGAGACCCAAAATGCAGCTAGTTACTCTTAACTGTACCAATGGCCCCAGGTATGAAAGATCATTGCAGAAAAATATTTATGTAGAAAAATTACTGGATTGCAAATATTGGAGAAAATATGCAGTAATGCTAGAGCACAAATAACTATTTTATGAAGATCTAGTTATCTGATTTGAATGTTGCAGGACACATAAGCAGCTTAGGAATCATGGCCAAAGATTTCAACGCTAGTCATTGGTTTTAGGTGTCTAATCTTTTGGGGTGGTTAACAGACAAGGGGTCTCATTCTCTATTACCTTCAACTTTGCATCATCATCTTGCATCCATACCACGAGTAAAAAATACTACCAAATGGATTTGCATGTTTCTCATGGCTCTAACTCAGAGGCGGGCAATTATTTTGGGCACAGAGCCACTTACTGAGTTTTGGCAAGCCATCGAGGGCTGCATGACAAGCAACCAGGGGCATATAACTATTAATTTTCTAAATTTTTTAGGGGCCCCATGGGCTGGATAGAAAGGCCTGGTGGGCCACATCCAGCCCCCAGGCCACATTTTGCCCACCTCTGCTCTAACTAGAACTTACCCTTAGTCCTGTGATGAATCCTGGTCAATAGAACCTCATGCATGAATTCAGATCTGATCATTTGCAGGATCAAAAACGAAATAGTTAATAGTTCTCCCGTGGTGCACATCTTCCCACATACATGGTGGTTGAAGCATGATGCAATATTGCTTTCCTTAGGAAGCATTCAGGAAGAATGAATACAAGAAAACTGCATAAAATTAGGAAAGAGTAGAAAATCTGAAACTTTTTAAAATTGATGCTACTTATTTTATGTATAATACCTAGATTCTAAAGTGATGACAGTTAGAGATACTGAAAATAGAACAAATTAGGTAGAGGCTCCTCTTGGATGAGTGGAGACAAAGTTCATCTCTGATTTGATGTATGGTATTTGGAGACTTTAGTATAGAATTTAAAACACATTATATGAGGATAACATTTATGTTTGTGTTTGCTGAAACACTTCAAATTATAAATATTTGTGTAATAGAAAATGAAACAGAGAAAACATTTGGGATTTGAGGATTCTGAAGATTGCAGTCAGCAAAGGAAAAATATTTGATTATTAAGAGTCACAATTGTTTTGGTACAGCAATGAAATAATTGCCTTCTTTAGTGGAAGAGTCGTGCAATGAGAGAATTTGTTTTATGCTTAATAATTGAGGATTTGTAGAGGTTGTATAATTTGACCTTGTAAGAAGCATTTGGGAAATCTAATTTAATTTTACAAAAGGAAAGTCTAGTCTAATGCAAAGCAACATGGAGATAGTTTAAATAAATGTATCCTTGCAATACGAAATGAAATCCAGATTATGCTTTATTTGCCCATAGCATGGGGAGATCATATAAGTAGTTTTTTCTGTATGACCCTTTATTCAGTCCAATCACATTAAATGGAGGATTTATGTACTCTTTTAAAGGGGATATATCCTGAAAGGCAGCAGAGGCTGCTTGTGTATGATCCTGTTCATCTACAAGATCAGTCCTTTGCATAGGGAGGTAAAAGACACCTGTATTTATTGGAGCAGGAAGAAAAGAACTATTGGTAGATGACAACAACCATAAACTGAACTGGACTCCAACCAGATTATCCACTGTTTTCATATCCAGTTCTTGTCCTGCTGCTTCAGTTGCTCAATGAATGAGATTTACTATAATTATAAAACTGCGTAGGTTACTAGAGATGGCCTGGAGTTTTTTAGTGATTCCCCTCCCCCCAGAAAATGTAAATTAATGGAAGGCAAAGCTTTTCTGGGAAAAAATATAATCAAATCTTTAAATATATGTACATTTTAACATTTTCTAGATAAATCCTTTGGAGGGGATCATTTCAAAATAAAAATTCATAATTAAAAAATGAAATGCGGAAATGGAAATGTTTTGAAGTTGTCAAACAATGTTTTTAATGCTCTGTTGGTTTTTATAAATGTTTTGGTGCACATAAGTGATTTGGAACTGGAAAGATGTCAAAATCTTGAAAACCTTCATGGGATGGGAAACTCGTATCCCACACATTTCTAGTGATTATCCTTGTGTGGCTTCAGCATAAAAAGAGAACCATGTTCTGGGTGTTATACGTTTTGTTAATTAACCAAAGAAACCAACTAGTTTTCTAGACATATAGATAATTTAGTGCAGGGGAAAAGGATGGGGCTTTACTTAAAGGTCAGGTGGCCTACAGTAATTATCCACATACAAGCTCTCTCCCCCAGTAAGTAGAAACTAAACTGCAGTAAACTGGTATAGTTTCTACATACTTCAGGATAATTGTCTGCACATGGTCAATTACCACAGAGCAGCTTACATGCCACAAAACTTTTCCCTGTGGTAAATTGCTTGTATATTTACACCAGTGATGCTCAGCTCAGGTTCCATGCCACCCTAGGCTGCTGTGAGATCTTAAGGGTGCTGCAGCACTCAGACCCTAAGCAAAAAAGGTCAATAAGCCTAGGTTTGTTTGTTTGTTTTCTAATTAAAGAAAATAATAACAGCCAAACCATAGGTCTCTTTTGCTAAAGCCACACAGGGATAATCACTAGAGATGTGTGGGATATGAGTTTCCTATCCCATAAAGATTTTCAAGATTTGACATTTTTCCAATTCCAAATAACAAATAATTCCCCCCATTTTGTGCCCCATTCCTGTCCCAGCGTCCCAGGGACAAAGTGAAAATAGCTGCTCTTCCAGAGCATGGTGCTGCCATCTGTCTTCCAGCAGTCCCTGAGTTGGCAGTCATTACACACTGAACAACACACTCTGCCATGGGTAGGTGAGGGACATGGGGCCATGTTTTTCATCTCTGATCATCCTTCCTGCTTCTTCCATGCTCCCAGGGCTGGTGGAGGGTGCTTGAGGGGGAAGGTGGCTTTAGCCATTGATATATGAAGGCCCAGAGGAGCAGCTCTGGTGGCTTGGGCCATGCTTGCCCTCTCAGGTAAAGACTGGGGACAGCAACTACAGTCGGTCTCCTCAGATAAGGACTGGGGACTATCTCCAACTATCTCCAAGCCAGTCTCCTTTTCTTTTTCTTGTTGAGCCAGTATTCTCTTTGTGTTTATGACTGTTTGGAAAATCTTTGCACAGGTTATGAATTGACATTGAAATTATGAATTTGTGTATAAATCTAACCTTAAGCTTCTTAAATAGCTGTTTGCTGACAGGAAGCATATTCGGTATAATGTCCCTTATCTAACAACAGCTATAGGAAAATCAAGGACTTTATTACTTTACTTGGCAATTCAGTCAGTATCCTAGAGAGATGGACCACACTTAGAAAAATTGGTGGTGCTGAGATATTGGAGCTAGGTTTCAGGAACTTGGACTTAGAGGTCACAGCAGAACATGCTTTTGTGCTTTTGGAATTAGAGGAAACTTTTTGACTGCCAGATCTGAACAAGTATGTTGCATGGACAGAGAAAATAAACCTGAAGGCTGCTATGCAAAACACAACCATAGTGGCCCCTGTGCAAGGAAATAAGATTTCAGTCCTCCCCCACCACTAGATTGGGTTGCTGTTGAATTCAGAAAAGTTATGGAAAGGGTCCTTGCGTCAAAGTTGAGAACCACTGGTCTACAACATTGGTACGGTTGCAGAGTGACTGTGTCCCCTCAAGATCCTAAGTTCATGCCTGTGTATGGAGAGGAGTCAGTTTTGAATGCAAAGAGATCTGTCATATTTGTTGAGGGCTTAATCATTTCCATGTTTATTGTTGGAGATGGTAGACTTCTTTCTGGCTGAGCATTGTTACAAATGTAGTACTGTGCAGTACCACTGAATTTGTTCTTGGATGGCTATTAGCTTTGGAGGAGCCTTTTCTCAAAACAAAGTTAATAACAGGTCATGTGAGCATGCTAAATAAGCAGAGTGCCATTGCCATTAAGTCAGTCAGATGGAAGGGATTCATAAATCACATTCTCAGCAATCAGACAATGTTACCATTTTGAAACAAGCATAATGTAAGCCCTCTGGAATATTGAGCAGAAGGGGAGCACAGGACACTCATGAAGCTTCTGTTGTTTTTTAAGTTAATTGTAGCCATTAAATAGCTCTCTAATGGTACCTCTAAATGCTTTTTTCTTCCTGCCTGATAAATTTTGGTAGTATTTTGGGAGGCAGCCTCCTCAAATGAAAGTCCTTCTGGGTGCATCCATATGAGCGCACACGTGCCTCTTGCCCCAGCTCAAACCCCTTTGAGGTAGGGCAACAAGCATGTGCAAGAACAAAAAAACCTCGCAGCGCAGGGAGAAAATTAGACCCCTGGATATCCAGGGGTCTAAAAAAAATGACGTTTAAACAAGCAGCACAGGCAACTGGAGGCTGGGTCCTCCATGGAGATGCTTTGGCTGCCAAAGCGTCTCTATGGTTGGCACTCGCCCTGGTGCTG